>NC_056728.1:700871112-701178333 GCF_019279795.1 Protopterus annectens | reverse complement strand
TAATTTGGATCTCCAGAAGCTTCAGTGTTGGAGTCCTCAGGAATTTGATGCAAGGTGTAATTCTAAGAGGATCCAGTATGTCCAGTATGTGTTGGCTTAAAATAAGATGGTAGAATAGATTTCCTGTTTTGCCAAGTATAGATTGCCCCTCTCATACCAGGGCTTCCAAATACTGATTAACTTCTCTGCTACCTCTATAGTCACTTGTTTAGGCACAGCCTCACTACTGGAAATTCCTACGTAGTAAAATTTAGGCAACATCATAGTGGAACCACTCAGTGCTAGGATTCTCAACAGAAAGATGCCTGAACTTGAGGCCCTCTTGCAACTCAAACATATTTATACTTGTATAGTTACTGAGACTTTGTTTCAGTGCAATAACAGCACTTTCCTTTATACAACCACTCTAAAACACCACATCAGTCACTGAGTAGTTGTCTTACTTTGCAGTGCAAGAAGTCTGGGCAGAAACATGGAGGAGCTGCAAGCAATAATGCAGGGGTGAGAGGTGGACATTAGTCCTATCACAGGAACTGGGGCTGATGACAACGGGGAGATGGGAACCGGATGTTTTTGGGCATATATTGTTTAGAAATGCTAGACAAGGGAGAGATGAGGTGGAATAACTACACAAACAGGACATGAAATGTGAGATCACAGAGGAAGAGCGCACACCAAGAAAAGGGCAAGGATGTTGCCTGAGTTAGAAACTAGGTTAACTGTTCTGGCAGATAAAGTAGAGGAAGGTGGGGAAGATAGATAGATTCATAAAGTATATCTTCTCCTAAATACAACAGGAGAGGTGGATTAGAGAACGGAGGAGAGAGTAACGGAGTGGGGTAAGAAAAAAGAAGTTAGTACTCATGGAGGCTCCAAATCCACCAGGAATAGACTGGAGATTCTGAGCTCCAAGATAGAGAGGGAATGAGAGTTGACTGACATTTTAAACCATGAATGGTTTAGACAGCTGTGCATTATTGTACCAGAAAGGATGCAATTCCAGATGTCGCCCTAATGAATGTAGTGTGTTACACTGACGCCCAATATAAAGCAAAACTAGCTAAAATGATCATGTCAGGTGCTATTCAGAGAAGGAAGGAATGGTAAGAATAACAAATCAAAGCTGGTGGTGTCAGATTTTAGACGTCTGCATAAAACAATGCTTTGCGGTCAGGTAGAGATGGATACTAAGAACAAATCAAGGATGTAAACAAGCTAAAATAATGGGTCAAGGATGGAGTACCCACTGTTGTGGATAAGGATGTGAGGAAGAGGGTGGATAAAATATTTCATTAGTGCAGTATTCCTACGATGGAAACAGGAAGATGTGACAACTACTGCAATCTGATTCCTTCAGAGTCAGCTCATTATCAAAACTCATTCTCCATCCCATGCTGTAGCTGCAGCTGTTCCCCACAGTGAGAAACATTTGGTGACAAGACAGATAAGAATCCATAAGTGTAGCATAAATTATCAATTCCACCATCTTGGAAGTGTTAAGTTTAAGCCAACTGCTAGCCATCCTGTTAGGGATGGATTCTGAATCTCATGAAATACAGTTAAGAACATAGATTCCTTAGGGAATGAGGGTTATAGCTGCATGTAATCAGTGTAACAATGATATTCTAATCCTCTTAAATGTTTTGGCCCCTAAAGGAAACACATTTACAGAGAATAAGAGAGGACCCAGAATGGAACCCTGTCGTATTGCAAAATCAAGAGAACCGATAGTGAGTCAATCCCCAGTACTATGGGAGTGTCCACAGAGTTAGGAGACAAACCAATTTAGAAGGGCACTGGAAATAACATAATAGTATTTCATATGGTTAAGAAGAATATAGAAGTTCACCATATAAGATGTCAAAGCAAGAGCGTTTAAGACTAGCATACAGTAATAACATCAATCCCAGTCAATATGGAAGTTGCTGAAGACTAGCTAGAGCCATTTCAGTCATGTCTAGTTCTAAAGCCAGACTAAAAAGGACCAATTATGTTGTTATCTCTCAAGTATGATTCTGTTTGAAGGTACACTGCTTTCTCCAAAACCCTACTAACAAATGAGAGATTGCAGATTGGTCAGTAGTTACTCAAAATCCTTCTGTAGGAATATGGATACTCCATATGCACATCTTGTGGATGAAAACAGAAACCAGACGCCAAAAAGAAACAAAATGCATTCAAATGAACTAGTCTGTGCTAGAAGCAGCAGTTATATTCCAATGTACCAGGATTTTTTTTCTTTTTTGCTTTTTGGACTTTTAACTGCTATCTGTAGCACTGATCTTAAAAAGTCAATATTCATAACATCAAGCTCATATAATCAAAACTACAGAACATGGAATGCTGACAATAACGACATATGACAGTGTAAGTAGGTAGTTGTGCAATATTGTGCTACAGCAGGAACTGGCATTATGCCCATTCTCAACTGTAGTGCAATGTCAGAGTTAGTATAGCATAGCATATATATTTTGCAGTGGGTATGGGGGTGCAGATGGTCTATATCATTTGAGCAAACGCTTAAATGAGCGAATCGCTATTTGTCAAACTGAATTAAGCAAAAGCTCAATTAAGCGAATGCTCAGCTAAGAGAATTTTTTCCCAGGGAAAGGACGTGGTTGGCCATCATCGGGTATTTGCCCTTTTCCCCAATACAGTGCAATCTTGGAGTTGGTATATTCAGTTAGGGTGTGTGTGTGTGTGTGGGGGGGCAAAGCCCCCACTTTGCAGAGTTTTAAATTTAGTTTTGTTTGTTCCAATCGATGGGCAGGCAGCTGTTTTTTTTTTCCTGGGAAACTTTTCACTTAACCGAGTGTTTGCTTAATTGAGCTTTCGCTTAATTCAGTTCGACATATAGCGATTCACTCAATTAAGCATTCACTCAAATGATATAGACCCAGTGCAGAAGGTCTTGCCCTCTTGCAAAATCATGTGCTTGCAGTGTGGCTACATTTGGGTATTTTCCATTTTGATGTTCTTTTGTTTTGATATGTGGGTTAGATGTTATGAATGTCAGCTTTTTTGAAAGCTGACATTCTAACATAGATCCTTGTTGCACAGAAAAGATAGATTATCCAAATTATCCAAATCCAAGCCAGCCATTCTGAGAATAGGAATAACCAGAGACCTATTTAGCTGTGTAGGGAATTCTCCTTCCTCAAGTTAGGTGGAGACAGAACTGTACAGAAGACATGGCAAACCAAGCCTACTTGGACACAGAGCCAGTGCACAGGTAGTAACAGTATGCACACCAGAAAGCAATGAAAGCATTTCTTAAAGTAAGGAATGGCAAATTCACACCAGCAAATAAGCAAGCTTTAACCCACACCCCGGGAGAACTGGCAAAGTGTGGTAGGCATGACTAGGTAAGGGCAAGCCTGACAACAATGTGTTGAGCAGCCAGCACATACAATTCTAATGTCAAGGTCTTCCATGGGGAGAGACAGTCAGGACTACAAAGAAAAGAACATATGGACAATTTTCTGCAGCAAAGATCTCCTGGGACAAATACTGAAATTACTTTCAATCGATCTGTACCTGTTATTCAGAAAAATTAGACTTTTGAGCAAGCTTGTAATCAAACCGTGTCACTTGAGTAACTAAGTGGGTAGGATGTATAAAGCTTGGGCCCATATTATCATATGAGGCAGTAAGCCTGTCAAAACTAATGATATTACAGTCATGGAGATGGTCATGCAAGACTAGGAAGCAAAATAGGGTAGCCAGTTTTCATGCACTGCACATAATCAACATTTGATTGATTGGTCCAAGCCTGGTTGACCAGGAAGTATATGGGTGAATTGTTAGACAAAGCAAAAAGCTTCTCAACCAAGTTATATGTTGTCACAACCAGTTGGCAGATCAAGTTCACTGTATGGCCAAATCTATGGGTCACAGAGGTAACCACCTGAGTAAGCCCAAATTCATTCCTAAAACAAAGGAATACTTTAACAAGGGCCATCAGCTCCTCATCAGTCCTAATGCTGAAGTCCCCATAGAATACATGCATGGCATAAATCTTCATATAGTCACATACATTAATTGATATGATTCTGCACTTAATAAAAGATAAATCTGAGATGCTTGTGACTCTCTTGATATTATATGTGCATTTGGAATGAGGGGAGGACAGTAGGTAGGCCATAACAGAAAAGTCTTCTACAGGTGTCAGAATGATGTAATTTTGTGACCTCTCAATCTCTTCTTCACATACATCCCCTGATTCATTACACCAAGGAGTTCCCTGCTTGGGGGTCTAGTCCAAAAGGGTAAGTCAGCCAGGGGTCAAGGTGGGTGGAGTGTATGATCAAACGGTGGCACTGGGCCATGGCTGATGACAGACAGCTGCAGTGGAGAATCAAAAAAAAATTACTGTGATCATTAAAAAGAAAAAAAAAAACGTTATGAGTTTCTAAGCCCCTCAACCATCTTCCCAGATAGATGCAGCCTGCAGTGGGTCTCCCCTGAGCCTTAATGTTTGGATGTGACGGCAGTGGGAAGCACAGACTAATTACATAATTAATTTCTGAGAGATCTGCAAACAACACAGAAATATACGAAGAGGGACTTCATAATGGCTGTAAAAAAAGAGAAAGTGATCCAACTGTGTTGAGAAGTCCTGAAAATCCAAACTCTTCACATCTGTTGGTTTAAGTAGATGTCCTGCTTCACAGCTCGTTCTAGGCCCCATTTTCTTGTCTGCATATAGTTAGTTGTATACCTGAAGTAATATTTGTAGTGGCCTGCGGAAGGCAATTTTGTTTTTTTATCGGGAGTACTGTCTTATTCTACATTCATGTAATGCAACTAGTTAGCATCTGTCATGGCTCCTTTTTTAGATCAGCTATATTCAAGCCCATATTTAAGGCTTCTTAAATAAAATAAAACCTTAATCATGAAATAGTTTACTGTGAAAGGGGTTTTAGTAAAAAAGAAACCAAGAAATCTCTCTCAATTGCACTGCCATAATGTAAACATAAAGAAACAAACACTTTTTTAAGGTGAACATTTTTTAAACATTTTTATTAAATTACCACTTAAGACATAGACACATACATCATTATAGCAATAACCCATGCCTGGGTGTGGGTAATGCTAAATTTACCCACAGTTGGCGTGCCCGAGGGACCAAACAAAGCCAACCGTGGGTAAATTTAGCATTACCACACCCAGAAGTGGGTTATTGCTATTATACCATGACATTATTTAAGAAAAGAAACTATTACTTTTCTTAAATAATGGCATAGTATAATGCCTGTTTGCTGCCCTTCCGCAGATGTCTGGCATCCGCGGCAGTTCTGATGTACTGCGCGCCTGCGCAGTACATCAGAGCTGTGGGCAAAAGCAATGGAGAAAGCAAGATCTCCGTTGCTTTTTTTTTGTGTTTCGCTATGTTAAATGAGTTTAACATAGCGAGACAGTTTTAAAATAAGCGACGGAGATGTCCGTTGCTTATTTTAAAACTGTTCGCTATGTTAAACTCATTTAACATAGCGAACAAAAAGCAACGGAGATCTTGCTTTCTCCGTTTTAAAACACTGTCTCGCTATGTTAAATGGGTTTAGCATAGCGAGACAGCTTTAAAATAAGCAACGGAGATCTCTGTTGCTTATTTTAAAGCTGTCTCGCTATGTTAATCCCATTTAACATAGCGAGACAGTGTTTTAAAAAAACGAGTTATACTAATGGAAAAAAGTCCGGGCGACCGGACCTTTTTCCATTAGTATAACTCGATTTACAATGGGCATGCTGGCCAATCAGCGTGCACGTTTTGGGGGGGTCATGGTATAATAAAAAATAAGACAATGCATATTAACATATTTTAATTCACATCCATTATTTATTACATATATGTTCTTTATAATTCTCATTTAGTCGAAAATTACTGAATTCCTGTCTTACCTTAAACCTTTCTCCTCCAAAATATTATTTTGCATGTATTGTTCCCACAAATTCTATTTATTTCTATATAATTTGATATTTCTTTTTTCTAGACTTCCCATTTCCAGTTCTTAAGCATATGTCTTCTCCTGTCTCAGATAAGTGTACACTATTAGACTTCACTCAGAGTTTAGTGTAGGCTCTTGACCTTTCCTGTATAATAGCTTCTTCTACTAAAAGAAAAAGGGAGTCTTCATTTTCTGAAGAGATTCAAGTGCTGGAACCTCAAAATGGGTGTGAAGGGATGGATTATTTTATGTCTCCATAGATTTCCGATTCAGATTCTCTGGAGAGTGTTGCTTCAACAACCGATACCTTTGAAGGATTCTCTTTCTCTGAAACTATTTTCAGAATACAACTGTTCTTTCAGCTGGAAAAACAATGATGTTTCTTAGTCCCTCAGGAAGTATTATGATTTGTTACAACTGGAATTTATAGAACATACTCATATTTCTCCTGTTCTCCCTGCTTTGGAGGATGTTTTTGTCACAGCCTGTAAATTCCCTGATAGCCAATTCGCTGCCCCCTCCCCAAAACAGCAGCTAGACTTTATAAAGTGCATCAGTCTTTTAAGTTTTTATATACTCATCCCAAATCTGACCCAGCAGCAATTACTTTAATTAATCTAGCTGCTGCTTAACATTTGGTGAATGCTAAATCCACAGCCTATGACAAGGATGGGATGGCTTTTGATAATTTTGGGGAAAACGTGTATTCTTCTGCAATACTTACTTTTAGAATTCTCAGCTGTCAAGTTCATACATTGAAATTTAGGCTTTCTTCTTTTGAGAATGTGAGAAATATTTTAGTATCTGTTTCTTCTTATGAGGAGAAATCCACTTTTGTGTAACTTGGTCTCTCCTGTGTTTCACATGACTACCCAATGTTTGAAATATGCATATAACTCTGCTGATGCCATGTTTAGGGCCGTTACCACTGAAACTATTATAAGGAGGTTTGCTTGACTGCATTTTTCAAAACCACCTAGAGGTCGTCAAAAATAAAAGTTTGAATTCTCCCTTGGATAGAGGACATCTTGGACCTCCTGCTACAGAGGTCATTAAAAAGTTTGATGAGAGAGGAAAGCTCATTTAAGAGATTTCCCAGATTTTTTCAGCTCTCCTTCTCTATGTTTACCAAGGGATTCAAAGCTCCTCATACAACTTTCTTTAAAAAGCAAAACAAACAGTCCCTGCAATATGTTGGTAAGCAGACATTTAAAAAGCAATGGCAGGGATGTTGCAAAGAGAAAGCAGGATCCCCAACAACAAAGTACAGCCTACTTAGTCTGAATGACCATATGAGAGACTTCCCACCCCCACATTCCATCCTGACAATCCCTTTGTCTTTCCAGAAAGTCTAAACCTTAATTTCTGTCTTTGACAACAGATTGCTTTAGACAGATGGGCTCTGAGAGTAATCCATTGAGGGTAGAGATGGCAGTGGGATTCTGTCCCTCCTTTTCTGGGGTTCCCCTTCATCCACCAGATGAAGCTCTTTTTTTCCTTCCTGTCATCCAGCATATGCTGTCCCAGGGAATGTTAGAGGCTGATCCTCCTCAGTTAGGTGAAGGTTTTTATTCAAGGATGTTTCTGTTGCCATAGAAAGTAGACTCTTGGAGACCAGGTCTGGGTCATTTATTTTTGAATCTGTGATTGTTCCTAAATTCAAAATGTTGTCACTACGCAATTTGTTATCCCTTATTCCTCATTTAAATTTCTAGTAACTTTAGATTTAAAAGATGCATATCATCCCAGGGATGTCGGGAGGCATACACACTGTACTGATTTCAATACAACTTATTTAGAAGAGGGGGTAGCTTTTTTAATTAAAAAAATTACATATTTTCTTTTTTAAACAGCGTTGACTCCTTGACTCCTTGAAGTATTTTTAAAACAGCGTTCTCCTTTAAGGATGCTGACTTCTTTAAGTTACATTTTTTTTAAGGATGCTGGGCACCAGAACCATAAAGCAATTGCAATTGCAGCAGATCCAGCACATGGCTACATACCAGCCAGTCGGAATTGAGCTCACATCACATCATGTCTGGCTCGCTGGCTGCGAGTGGAAAATGTGCATAGCAGTGATAGCTTGAATGGTTGTAGTGGAGGGGCAAGACAATCGCGAATGGATTATCCTTGTGGTGAAGGCAATCGGGTGAATGGAATCGTTGTGGTGAAGGCAATCGGGTGAACGGAATAGTTGTGGTGAAGGCAATCGGGTGATTATCAGGTAAGGAGAGTGCTGTGTGTGTGAACAGATTATCAGGTAAGGAGTGTGTGAACCAATTATCTGGTAAGGAGTGTGTGAACGGATTATCAGGTAAGGAGTGTGTGTGAACAGCGTGAATGATTATCAAGTAAGGAGTGTGTGTGAACAGCGTGAATGGATTATCAAGTAAGGAGTGTGTGTGAACAGCGTGAATGGATTATCAGGTAAGGAGTGTGTGTGAACAGCGTGAATGGATTATCAGGTAAGGAGTGTGTGTGAACAGCGTGAATGGATTATCAAGTAAGGAGTGTGTGTGAACAGCGTGAATGGATTATCAAGTAAGGAGTGTGTGTGAACAGCGTGAATGGATTATCAGGTAAGGAGTGTGTGTGAACAGCGTGAATGGATTATCAGGTAAGGAATGTGCGTGAACAGCGTGAATGGATTATCAGGTAAGGAGTGTGTGTGAATGGATTATCAGGTAAGGAGTGTGTGTGAACACCGTGAATGGATTATCAGGTAAGGAGTGTGTGTGTGTGTGTGTGTGTGTGTGTGTGTGTGTGTGTGTGTGTGTGTGTGTGTGTGTGTGTGTGTGTGTGTGTGAGTGTGTGTGTGTGTGTGTGTGTGTGTGTGTGTGTGTGTGTGTGTGTGTATGGATTATCAGGTAAGGAGTGTGTGTGAACAGCGTGAATGGATTATCAGGTAAGGAGTGTGTGTGTGAATGGATTATCAGATAAGGAGTGTGTGTGAACAGCGTGAATGTATTATCAAGTAAGGAGTGTGTGTGAACAGCATGAATGGATTATCAAGTAAGGAGTGTGTGTGAACAGCGTGAATGGATTATCAGGTAAGGAGTGTGTATGAACAGCGTGAATGGATTATCAGGTAAGGAATGTGTGTGAACAGCGTGAATGGATTATCAGGTAAGGAGTGTGTGTGAATGGATTATCAGGTAAGGAGTGTGTGTGAACAGCGTGAATGGATTATCAGGTAAGGAGTGTGTATGTGTGTGTGCGTGTGTGTTAGAAAATGACCCCCATGTAATACACCTGCTGGCTATAGGTGTTTAGGCTCAAACCCTGCACCTTTGCCTCAGGCTAAAAAGAGCCTAAAGTCCCTAGCCACCACCATTTCTGAACTTTGTTCAGATTTTTTTTTCTAACAGTTATGAGCTATGGTGAGAAGTGAGAACTGAAGTTGTATTCCCCAGCTGTGGAGAGAAGTGAGAACTGAAGTTGTATTCCCCAGCTATGGTGAGAAGTGAGAAATGAAGTTGTATTTCCCCCATTATTGTTTTTGTTTTTGTTTGTCCAGGTTTTTTGTGCTAAGGTGTGAATTGAGAACTGAATTTGTATCCCCTCATTATTGGCTTTGTTTGTCCAGGTTTTCTGTGCTAAGAGGTTGAGAGCTATCTAAATGATAGCCATTAAGTGTCAGTCTTCCTACTTTTCAAACTGCTGATTTAGCATAGTGGTTGGCTGCACTGACTGTAGTGTATATGGTTCTGGGTTCAAGATATGCATGGTAATAACACAGCATTTTATTCTAGCAACTTTCCAAAATTATACAAGCAATGTTTAAAATGTGTCCCTGTTTTTTGGGCTTTTGCCCCCCCCCCATAAATGTGTTCTTTTTCCAGATTTCTTGTGCTGCAAAGTTCAGAGATACAGCTGAGTATCAAGTACATTTTACAAGGAGCTGAGAGCTGCAGGGGAACTAAAGTTTAGTGCTGCTTATGCTGAGTCTGCTTGTATTGTTAATAGCACAACAGGTAATGTACTTGCTCTTGATGCAGAAAGCTGTGGGTTCTTCTCCCACAGTAGGTAGATGCATTGCTGATACTGTCCTGTGTTGTAAAGGGGGGTGGGGGTGGATGCTGTAGTCCCTTTTGGCGAAGATATCTAGTAGTAACTATGAACCTGTTATCAGTTTGCCATCCATTCCCTATTGCAATATTACTAGCGTATCATTTTTTTTAATGCAACATAGGCAATTTATTCCTCAAGGGCAACAGGCACTTTATTTGTAGATGAAACAATGAAATATAAAGTTGTTTGCTAGCAATAACCTCTTCATTAGTTACAGATTTCTTTAATGTGGAATTATGTAGATGGCTTTTACTGGTTCAGAGGTTGTGCATGTTTACTGATACTGGTGGACTGTAGAAGTTTGAACTATACTGTATTGTACAAGGAATATAATTTAATACAATCAGGAAGGTGTATCAAAGAGCACATGTATGTTTCATGTGCAAGGGGCCTATGATTTGAAAACAGCCCAAAGTTAACCTTTATCTGCCACTGGCAAAATGTATTTTCTTTGAATATGGGTTTCAATGCTGTTTCGATGAATGTGAGTTTCAAGGGCAGAGAAGTTTTAATGTTAAGTCTAGTTTCATTGTGAGACTGCATTGCTTTGTTTAGCAGATATTTATTGGTGTTCATGCTGTAAAATGCAAAATAAAACTTTTCTGGCAAATCATTTGGGAATGAAGTCACTGAATAATGACAGACGTTAAGTTTCAGACGTCATAATCTTCAGAAAAATGCATGCTATAGCAAGACCTGTTATTCTATCAACTGTTTTAAATTTATACAAGATCAGTTTTTAGTACTTTGTATGTTCCCCCAATATATTTGGCCTTGTCCAGATTTCCTGCATTAAGAGGTTGAGAGGTATGTGCAAATAAATTGCTTTATAGAATTAGGAATATCCAAACCTCTCAACTGTCCCCAATTTTGGCTCAGTGTTGCTCTCCCCCTTATAATCCCTCCGTAAAATAGCAATTTTGGAAGAAAATGTGGAGGGTTTACAATTATAAATAACTGTAATGATCAGAGTTATACATTACTTTTATTTCAGAAATGCATGTACATTCTCTAATTTTGTCAGCTGCTCAAGTTAACAGTGATCATATTAAAATGGTGTCCCTTCTTTGACAGGTTCCCAGCTGTATTGTCTGGCAATTTTATATTTTGCATCACATTTTTGGTCCGTTTTTCATAAAATTGTGGTTTTCTGGCAAATTAGTGGCAAATCATTAAAGACTGAAGTTAGAAAATAATGGCAGACATTTGAGTTTCAGATTTCATACCTTTCAGAAAATTCGTACTAATGCAAGACCTGCTACTATTCTATTATCTTTCTAAGTTTATAAGAGCAATATTTAAAAAAAATGTCCTTATTTTTGGGCCTTTGCCTCAGTTTTATTTATGGGTTTGTTGCTCAAGAGGTTGAGAGGTATTTGGTGTGTGTGTGTGTGTGTGTGTGTGTGTGTGTGTGTTTGTGTGTGTGTGTGAGAGGTAGGTAGCATACCTCTCAACTGTCCAAATTTTGCAGAATGTCCAGATTTTTGCCCCATATTTTTTGTCTGTTCCTCATTTTTCTAGAAAATCATTGAAGGCTGAAGTTGCTAAATAATGACTGACATTTGAGTTTCAGACTTCATGTCTTTTAGAAAAATTCATACTAGCACAGATCCTGTTATTCTAGCTACTTTCTCATATTAGCACAAATCCTGTTATTCTAGCAATTTTCTAAGTTCACGAGAGCATTATTTAATATCTGTCCCCGTTTATTTAAGGCTTTGTCTATATTTCTTGCACTAAAAGGTAGGTAGGGGTGTGTGTGTGAATTAAACACCCTAGTTAAAGATAGCAGGTGGTTAGTAATTTACTCAAGCTCAAAACCTGTACCTTAGTTACAGAAAACAAAAGCATGAATCCTCTACCCCAACTACCATGCTGCATTTTTCAAAGAACTGACTTTCAGGTTAATTTTCAATTCAAGGAACCGAGTTTGAGTGAATCTATATTATATTACTGAAGAGGCATTACAGCGAATGCCTCTTCATTGACACTAAAAGAGTGAACCGTGAATTACGAGAAAGGCCATAGCTTGGCTGGGGAGGGGGGTAGCAGTTTGAGAGCTGTGAGTACAAATTTGAAAATCCTAGCTACACCCCTGTATCATCCCATATCTATTGATCCAGATTTAAGAAATTTCATAATGTTTTCTGTGTCTGGATCACATTATCAGTTCTCAGACTTACCCTCTGGGATATCTGCTGCTCCAAGGGTGTTCATAAAGTGTTTAGCTTCTGTGATAGCCTACTGCAGACTGCAAGGTATTCACATTTTCCTTATTTTGACAACTTACTTATATTTGCAGGGTCTTTTTAAAAGTATCAGGAATCTCTCACTTGGGTAAGGGATCTTCTACACAGGCTAGGATTCCTAGAGAACATTTAGAAGCATTTTCTGGCTCTTTCGAATGGGATTGTTTTCCTGAGTTGTCTCCTGGACACCTCAGTTCAAAGATATTTTCTTTCACCAGAAAAAATAGATCCTATTTAGCTTTATTCCTGATGTTTTCCTCTCAGACTCCCATCTCCCCAGTGGAATTCCTCAGGATTCTGAGTCTCACAACATCTATAATACTTATGATACCCCTTGCGAGACTCCACTACTCCTGTGCATTACCCTTGGGTCCATTGTAGACTAAATTTCATTCGCGTTACCTTATTTAGATGACCTACTCATCTTTGTAGCGTCTTTTCCCAGATGTCAAGAGTCATTACAATGGATTTCCTCTCTTCTAACCAATTTGAGATTCCAGATAAATATTCATAAATTCTCCTTGACTCATTTATACAAGATTGTCTTTCTGGACTGTATTATAGACTCCACTCTGGAAAAGACCTCTTTGACACAGGAGAAGGTGGATTTATGTCTGGAATTTTTTTTTCTCAAATCAGTCTCAGACGTCAGCCACAAGTATTTCAGGATCCTGGGGTTCATGGCATCTATGATTTTAATGATTATTTTTGACATGTTACACATGAGACAAATTCAGTGGTTTCTAAAAAGCACATGGACCCAACATTTGCATCCTCTGCGATTTCTGCTTCCAATTTTAGGCTTTGTCAAAAAGGAACTGCACTGGTGGAGAATACAAATACAAGCAAATACAGGCCTCCATTTTCTCTTCTACTTCCAAGTCAGTCTGTAACTATGGATACCTCAGATTTCACTTAGGGACAGCTTCTAAAGTTGTAAAGGTGCAAGGCCTGTACAGTCCTTCAGACAGACCAAAGCACATCAATGTCAAATACATTTGGGCTGTGATCCATGCCTTAAAATCTCTTCATCATGTATGGGTCCCTGCACCCCTGCAGGTGATTACAGACAACACCACAGTAGTGTGGTACAAAAATAAGTAAGGGGGCATCAGTTTAAAGCCTTTTTGTAGGCTGGCTGTGATTGCTTGGGAGGTAGCTCCTCAGTACACCCTAACCCTCCAAGCAACTTACAGTCTGTCAGAGAAAAACATAGTGGCAGACAAACTGAGGAGGACCAGGACAGACCCTCATGATTGGAAATCAAATTGGGGTCTTCCAGAAAATGATTCATTTGTAGGGAATGTCTCAAATAGATCTATTTGCCTCCTTTTAAAACAGACAGCTGAACAAATTCTGCTACAGGACTCCTTGCAAACTAGCTTGGAAAACAGATACTTTTTCTTTCCGGTTATTGGGAATGTTTCTTTATGCCTTTCCACCCTTTCCACTGATATTCAGGGTAATTATGAAGATTCAGAAGGAATCCCCAAAAGATGACTGTGGTGACCCCCTTTTGGCCCAAGCAGCATTGGTTCTCCTTTCTTGTGGAATTGGCCTGGAACAAGTACCACAAGTTTCCTCATAAACTGGACCTATTCTCTCAAGATAGAGGGAGTTTTCACCCGATTCTGAAACATCTTCAACTAACTGCCCGAATTATTCAATTCTAATTCCTTTTAGGTACCTCTTTCCTGAGTACTTGCAGCACAGGCTCAAGTAGGTGAGAAAACCTGCTCTTAGGAAATATTATATTGGCAAGTGAAAAAGATTTTCTAGTTGGTAACTAGCCAATAACTGGGGTCCCATCAGGAATTATGTACCACTGGTACTCAAATATTTTTGTGAGTTACTATCTGTGGGCCTCTGTTATTCCTCTGTTAAGGTAGAGCTTGTGGCCATTTCAGCATGTCTGTCCATCAATCCTTTACTTTCTTTTCTGGTTTTAGTGAAACAGTTTCTGAAAGGAGTTTTACACCCAAGACATCCTCATAAACAGGTGGCTTCTTCTTGGGATCTTAACTTTGCCCTGGAAAAGTTAATCATGTATCCATTTAAACCTGTTCATCAAGCAGAGTTAAGGGGGTCTATATCAGAAAATCGAACATTCAAAAGTTCGAGTGTCACATGGTCGACACCATATGATTGAATTTTTGAAAGTTCAAATGTTTTAACAAAGATCTCCTTACAGTGTGGAATGGGAAGATTTCCCTTTTCTGCACTGTACAGTTGGTATATTTAAAGAGCGGGGGGTGTGGTGGGTGCAGGCGGGCTTGCCCCTCTTGCTTAAAATGTTCAGGTAGGTTATTTGTGTAGTTTTTTTTTTTTTTGTTATTAGATGTTCGAACTTTTAAAAGTTCGATCATATGGTGTTGACTATATGACAGTCGAACTTTTGAAAGTTCGATTATCTAATATAGACCCGAGTTAAGGTTTGTTACATGGAAAACTGTTCCTCTTATTGCTCTGACATCTGCAATAAGAATGTCTGAGTTGCAAGCTTTCATAGAGATTGGGTCACATTAAGAGCAAATCCCTCATTCTTGCCCAGAGTAGCTACAGGGTTTACTTTGAATTTTGACAGAACTAAGTCCTTTAGAAAAGCACAGCAGCTATTTGTTTCTTATGTTGGGATGAAGAAAGACCAACCTATGTTAAAACAGACTATTTCCATATGGTTGTCCACACCTATTGCCTTTTGATATTCTCATCATGGTAAAATGTTCCTGGCAGTATAAAGGCTCATTCTACTATATATTCAATGGCATATTGGAAAGGGGTGGACTCTAGAAGTTTTCTAGAGGCAGCTACATGGTCCTCTGCATATACCATTACAAGGCATTACAAACGTGATTAATTTTCGGTACTTACATATTATCGCAACCACATTTCTCGGCAGTTGCAACCATGCTTTCTCACCAACACCTTGCTTGTATAATTTATTCCTTCCATGCTCTATAGTGTACACAGCCTAACAGGAATAATCATGCAAATGAAATCCCTCTTCGCATAACATTACTGTGTTAAATCATGAAATGCATATCCATATGACGTATTACCGCAACCACATTAATTATATTGAGTCCTTCATTTTCTACACAGTCTACACTCCCTGATCAAAATTAAAATGCACACAGCATAGTAAGCAAGATGTTTTTTTCCTTTAATGTTGTTTGCAAGGGTAACCGTACCTATATTTTCTCTTTCCCTGATCACATCTAGCTAGCTGGGGCTATGGGGCGTAGTGCCAGCACCATCTCTTTTCAAGTAGTGTTAATCAAAATCTCAGTCTGGAAAGGGTTGATCTGAGGTATGCATGCTACAGAATAAGCATTTTATTTTAAGACGCAAGTACGTTTTTATTATTTCCAACAACTACTTTCAGTTATCAATTGTATCACCAACTGTATTTTTTTAGTTTCACTTATCTTTTTGCAGTGTAAAACCCATGCAAATTACTACCGTGATTTTACTAAGTTCCGTTAAGTTACATCTGGAAAGGATGGTACCCCAGAAGAGGAATTTTTCTGTTACTCCTTTTCCTGTTTTACATCAAATGTCATGCAAGGCTAATTAGGAGTTTACACACCCCTTTTTACTTGAAGATGAACTTGTTTCACAATCACTTTATGAATTATTGCAGGTTAGAAATGTGGTTGCGATAATACGTAAGTACCAAAACACCAACATTAACATACCACTACGTATGCACCTAGAAACAGCTTCAGTACATGCAGAATTTAAAGTAAAAACAAAAAACATTTTTTGGGCAAGCCCCCCCCCACACACACACACACTCTGACACACCCTGCTAATCATATATATTAACTCCGAGACTACAAACACAGGGTAAGGGCATATTTCCCAATCTTGGACACTTGTCGACACTAGTTGATCATAAATGGTCATCTAAACAGTTGTTGACCAAACACACACACACTTAACCTTTCCCTTAAGGATATATGGAATTACCTGAGCATTCAAACCCAGTGGTAAATTAGAAGGATGTCCTCTTAGCATCAAAGCAGTCTCCTAAAAGAGTCCCAGAGTCCCACAGACCAATGGCCTGGGTCCCACCTTTTCTATTTATTTATTTTTTTAATATTGGATAAAGCATAGAGATAAACAGGCATATCAGTCCCGTCACTAAACTTGCCAGGTTAACTGCTATGGACACTGTGTACAAATTATAAATATGACACTAAATGGTACCAAGTAAAATGTGAGGCTTAGTGATCTATATTTAGCCCCACTATACAACTGAGTTAATATTTGTAGCCAATTCAAAAGAAATACCTTGGGCATATGAATCACCAGTCTTTTTGACATACGTAGACACAATCTCAGTGCTGGTAATATTGTTGTTGCTAACAAGGTTCTAGACTAGATAATATTTTACTAAGAGCACACCATTCAGAAGCAGAAAAGTGAACCAGCTTCTCATCATATCTGCGAAGGTCTTACTATGAGTCACATATGTAGTATTTGAATATCTAATGCAAAAATGTCATTTGCCTATTGGACCATATCATGAGAATATGGTGCAAAATGATACACAGTATACAAGGTAAGAACTGTATACAACAAAGCACTTGAGTAAGACAACTAGTCTTTAAAGAATAGGAAAGACAAAGGGCACATGATTAAAGCACATCCCTTCTGAACTACCAGTCAGTGGACTGTGGTTATTCATAGCATTGGAAGAAGTAACGTGCTGGTCACCAGTATTGCATATGAGTTTAATAGTGATCAGGGAAACACAAAGTGGCAGGTGAAGAGAAGTTACCTACAGTGGAGGGGATTTACCACCTTTACTGCTAAGAATTCAAGTAAGTGAAGCAAACAGGAACCACTGAAGTACTAGAGATGAGGTTTACTTTTCTTTACAGTTGGTGATTGTGTTATAGGGGGGATGCAGTAGCAAGGACTGTTGTGTAAAAATGGGTAATGTACTCCTTCAGATGTGTATTATGCACCGGCCTTCATGTCAGTCAAGCAGTGTTGCCATAGATTTTCGCTTTAACCTAGTAACACCAAGTGGCTTTTACCACCAGATCTTCTCTTACTTTACTCTGCCGGAAATCATGACTTCCATTCTGCAAAGAATTCATGATTTTCTGTCTGCACAGGAGGTTAGGATTATTTTGACTTTCCTTACTGTTTTGCCCTTTTTGAGAGCAAGGCTGTACAGTGCATGGATATTACTGGTCTCTTTGCACATCATGTCTGTAATATCACATATGTCCTTGCTGGTTCATGAGTTCCTTGAGTTTCTGGATCTCCTGTTGCGAGTTCATTTCTCAGGTCTCCAAATGCCTTTCTTAACCTCACCAATAACATCAACTGGAATGCAGGTAAACAAGTTTTATCTCTCTTCCTTGACCTGATCAAGGCCTTTGACAGTCCTTCCCACCAGAATGCCTACAGAAGTCTGTTCATACCTCTCACCCTCTTAGTACAAGAAATCTGGACAAAGCCCAACAAAATGGGGGGACAAAGGCCCAAAAATAGGGACATATTTTAAATATTGCTCTTATAAACTAGGAAAGTTGCTAGAGTAACATGATTTAACATACAACATTTTCTGAAGGATTTGAAGTCTGAAACTCAAATGTATGTTGTTATTTAGTGACTTCAGTTCTCAGATCATCCCAGTGATTTTCCAGAAAACCACAAATTTTATGAGGAACAGACCAAAAATATGAACCAAAAATCTGGACATTCTGCAAAAATCTGGACAGTTGAGAGGTATGACTCTGTTCCTTAGGCCTCCCTCATTAAACTCACTCCTTGTTGTTTCTTGTCCAACAGAGAGCAAGCTGTAAAGTGGCAACAGGATTTCTTACCTTTCTAACTTGACTCAGTTGGCGTCCATAGGGATCTAGCGTAAGGCATCTGCTCTTTAATATTTTCATAAATAATCTTCACACTGCAACCAAACAGCATGCAGATGTCTCATCACTTAAATGCTCTGCTCTAAACCAAGCAAAGCTTCATGAAATTACCCAAGAGGCTTTTTATCCATAGAACCATGACTTACCAACTCCCAACTGCTTCTCACTGTAAAGAAAACCAAGTTAATGATATTCAGACCTAGACAATTCTCAGACAAAAGCCATAGCTTTCACTTAAAATAAACAAAAAATACCACAACAGAAGTAGTTCCACAAACTATATTACTAGAGGTCATAATAGATGAAAAGCTAAGATTTGATCAACACATTCTGCAAACCATTAAAAAAACAGAAACTAGGCTTTCTCTACAGAGGTAGACCCTATCTCACAGACAAATCTAGGAAGACCATTGCATCTTCCTATCTTTTTCCATTACTGCTTTACACATCACCAGTCATCACAAACCTACATGCCACCTATATGACAAAACTAGATATATGCTACAATAAAATAGCAAGACTTGCTGCCAATTCCCTCAAAAAAACCCCACAATTGCCAGACCCTGAAACAACTAAAGTGTCTGAAGATTCCCACAGTACTTGACATACACACAACTAATTACAGCCCTCTACCTAATCCATAAAGCTGAAAGCTGAGCTTCCTTACATAATGCCTTACAAAACTATTTACAGAACAGGGATTTACAATCAAGCAAAAAATTCCAACTCATAGGTCAACTCTAACAATACTGCAGGGAATTTACTCTACTCTAATGGTCTTAAAACTTTAGCATACGATGACACTATCTCACACACAAGGTATAAGGTTTAATTCTCCCCAGTGAGGGAAACTGGTTGGCTTAAAATGTCTCGGAAGGGAAGCTAACTTGGTACTTACCTATGAAACTAAATCAAATACACAAACTGAAACCCTTTAAATTCAGACATAAACAACACTTAAATCCTGGTTATTTTGCTGCTCAACACCAGGATAATACTGCACAAACACAACCCTATCCTAAAGTAACCAACCTAAAACTGTATGCTTTCAGAGGGGAGCAACTGTTTGAATAAGCTTCTTTGTATCACATCCCTCGGCTGACTCTTTGAATAAACTACTTTAGCTCACATTCCTCTCTTCTTTGTCTTTTCTTCTTTTGCTGCTTTAGAAATTATAATTGTACTTTTCTAACAATATCTGCTTTGGCTTAGCCTCATTAGATGTATGTAAGAAAGTACAGTTGTCTAAGTAAGCTCTCCAAAACAGGAGATGTTTGAATGACTACTGCTGCAGGAGCCTTAGTACTGGATTAAATCCGGCCAAGGATATAACAGCTGGCCATCTTCCAAATATTAAGAGCACCTTCCATGTGCCCAAACCATTAACAAGCTCAAGTAGGCCTGAAGAAAATAAATGGTTGGGTGTCAAGCCTTTCAGAGCTTTTAAGCTACCTGAGAGAGGGAGGGCAGAGCATTGAAAAGGTCAATGGTAGGAAAATAAACAAAAGTAATTTGATCACTGCTGCAGTAGCCTTATCTATATGAGTCCAGGAGCCCATGGAGAATGGTCCTAGCAAAGACTGCCCTAGACCTGGAGAAGGAGTCTCGTTTGTAGTGCTTTGTAAAGGTATGCACAGAGGATAAGTTGCTGCTTCTACAATACCTGTAGAATCCAGCCTTTTGCAAAAAGCCATGGATGAAGCAAATTGCCTGGTAGAGTCAGCCTTGACCCTGCCTGCAATTATCTTATTATGGTGGGTATAAAAAAGTAACAGCATGAGACAACAATCTGAAGATAGTCTACTTTTATACTGGTTGCCCCTTTTTCTTACTTTTATATGAAATAAATAACTGATTAGAGTTTTTGAAACAACACTCACCCCGGGATTCATGAAGCTTGCACCAGGCGCAGGCATAGCGTAGGCGGTATAATGCCAAATATGGCCATCGAGCGATTCAGGTACAATCCAATTCCACGTGCACTACCGGCGTATGCCAGAACTGCGCAGCCCTCGGCTTAGGTATGCTAATCACCCCATGCGCAGTGTCGCACCATGCAAATGAAGGCATATAGTGATTCATGAAGTGGTGCAGGCGTAGCATAAGCCCACGGAAATGTAAACCAAAAAACATGGTTTACATTTTCCCAAACAGAACATTGGAACTATGGAAGTGGGCCAGACCCATGTATCACAAAGTTAACATATGCCAATGGCGAAATACACAGCCAATGGCATAAGAAAAGATGCACAACATGTAAAAAACAACATTTAATGTCATGTCCACAGTAACGCACAGCACAACCACAGGGGATGTGTGCAGAAATTGTAACATAAAGAAATAATATAAAAATGTCATAAAATCGCAACGTAATAGAAATCAGGTTTACAGCATAATACACAATGGTAGGCATGGAACACCACAACCAAGGTGCAAGGGTTGCTAAGGGCCTGCGATAGTGTCCGGCACGGTAACTATGAATTAGTAGTCAATGCCATGCAAATGAGGCAGATAATACTGAATCGCAAATGTCCCGCCGGATGAAGGTTGTACCATATGGCACAGTGGTATAACACCGAGGAGTGGCTCAGAGGAGATACATGACATCAGCAGAGGGGTGTGCCACCATACCAGTAAGCACATTGGAGCAATGCAAATCTGGCCTGTCCGTTGCTAAGCAAAGCTGCAGGACAGGGGTGGGGAGGAAGGTATAGAATCGTTTAGCTGAGAGCACACATGGTGCCCAAAAGTGCATGTGTACGGGGATGGCGTGCGAAACCCAGTAATCGGACGCACGCACCGTGAACAATAGCACAAACAGGAAGGTCAGGGGAAGAAAAGAAGGAAATGCTGAAGTAGGGTAATTGGAGTACTAATGAGCAATCAACACCAATCAACTCATGATGGCCAATCGACGGCAACTGACAAGTCTGCTTGCAGAAACCTGCAAAACAGGATAGGGGAGGCATTGGAATGCAAAGAAAGGAGGGAAGGTATTGGATTGCAAAGATAGGAGACCTGACACAGCAGAGCAAAGCAAACCAACAGCAGACTGGCAGTAGCACACATAACGCAAGATACGCCAGGTCCAGGAAAGTACAAATGAAAGTAGGCTGCTGGATGCATGCCAGAAAATGGTAGGTGCAACGTGCAGAAATGTAAAGGGAAGGTCAAGAGGTAATCCACGGCAGCCAAATGTAATTCAACACCAAAGGCACCACAATAGTAGTTCTGGCAGTAGAACACATAAGATACCTTGTAGCTACGATCGTACATACACACCCTATGACATCATCGGTGTTCACAGCACAATAGTATAAAGTGTGAAAGCACCCAACACACACCTGTGTATTACCAAACACTGCACCATAGGTGTAAACACATGGGGAACTTTTAAAATGTACATGTTGGGAGCTGCCATAGCTGTGATTCATCAGCATGTGTTAGAGACTGACGGTGTTGTGGAGGATGATGCCGACAACCACTGCAGGCCTCAGAGGAGAAGGAGAGTGTTCAGACCAAGAGTAACCTACCAGGGGCTACATGACCTTGAGATAGTAGAGCGTTACAGGGTGGACAGGGACATCTTACAGCAAATAGTGGAGCTGTGCCGGCCACGCCTGAGAACCAGAAACAACAGAGGGGAACCCATCCCAGTGGACACGAAGGTATGTGTAAGCCTGCGAATACTGGCCACAGGTACCTTTCAAAGGCCAACTGGAGATATAATGGGGATCTCACAGGCATCAGCATCCAGGGTACTACACCAGTTCCTGGATGCCATGTTACCACATGCCAATGAGCAGATATACCTCCCCCGAACTCAGGAGGAGTTGACCAGCAATATGCGCCACTTCCACCGTGTGGCATACTACCCAGAGGTACTGGGTGCGATAGACTGCACGCACATACAAATCAAGTCACCACGTGAGCATGGTAGGCGCTACATAAACCGCAAGGGATTCCACTCCATCAACTGCCAGGTCATGTGCAATGCCCAGGGCATTATCATGGATGTGTGTGCTGGCAGCCCTGGAAGCTACCATGACTCCCATATCTGGCATGCCTCACAGCTGTATCAGGTATTTGTCAGGGGGGACATCCCACATGGCCATCTTGTGGGGAATGCTGGCTATGCACTGGAGCCGTGGATGATGACTCCCATCAGAAATGCACACACACCCATGCAAGAACACCATAATGAGGCACACGCACAAACCAGAATCATCATAGAGCGTGTGTTCGGGATGCTGAAATCACAGTTCCGGTGCTTGGATACATCTGGTGGAGCCTTGCAGTACTCTCCAAGCACATGTGCCCACATCATCATAATATGTGCCATGCTACATAATATGATCCTGTGGAAGCAGCTGCAGCAGGGACAAAATGGTGAAGGCCCCCATAGCCCACCACAATTGCCAAGGCCATTACAGGCACAGAGGGATTCAGATCATGAACACACTGTGCCAGCCCCAGTAGGCAGATGGAGGCGTGCCCAATATGCCTACGCCTTGGCAAAGAGGGAACATATAGCACATACTCTGACAGTGTAGGCCCCTACAGACTGACACCTCTCCACCTGCACACACAATAAAATGGATGGCACACAAACATGACCACCTGTAAATTGTAATGTATAGGTGGCCCAATGTGTGACTCCTACATAGGCAGCCCTCAAACATTGTACACACAACAGCTAGTGGAACAAGGAATGTCAACACCTGAACAGTACATGAGCCTTACAGCATATGGTGGTGCTGTATGCCTGACACATTCCCCGCCAGATATATCTATATATATATATATATATATATATATATATATATATATATATATATATATATATATATATATATGTACACATATGCATATATATAATACAGATAGAAAGGGCAATAGAGGGATATATGTTGATATAGATGGATTCAGCGATATCTGCAAATATATATAGATAGGTCAACGACATTCATAACACCTTGGAGGTACAAATAAATAGGATACCGCCAACTATGGAATGTGTAACATATCGACATGCGTAACCATGAGGCTGAAAGACTGATAGAACACAGTACCGGAACAGTACAGCCGCGAGTAATAGTATGATGATATGAAGGGACATTTAGTCACTGCTGCCGGTGTTGCAGTCCACGTAGGTACTGTGTTCAACTGTGTTTGTGAGTGCCGTAGTCTGTGTATGTGTGCGTTGAGGGTGCTGTGTGCATCTCCGTGTGACTGTAATGTGTGTGTGTGTCTGCAACATGGGTCTGTTAGTGCCAAGTCAGAGGTAGATCAGTACGGTAGGTGTGGGTATAGCTAGCCATAGGCATACGGTTACCACCTGTCCCACAGTAGGAGGGACAGCCCCACCCTGGGCAGGTGTGTCCTGACATAAAACAGTACAAAGGGCAAATGTCCGAGATTATAGGACATTAATATGTCCCATATATAATGTAATAGTCATATGTAATAGTTATGCCTGTATGTAAGAAACATAAATGTTACATGCAATATAATAAGTAGCCAAAGTCCCACAACAATAGGTATGTATTGAGGATAAAAGTATGTGCTAACCTGTGTACTGACCGTGGCTACGTGTTGGCCTGTAAACACCGCTGTGTGTCCCGCAAGTGTCCAACAATGACCATATGAAAAGGTGGCAACCCATGGCAAACAGGTTCTTTTACCAACACAACCGCAATGACTGCAAATATCTGGGATAGAAATACAAGGGATAGCTGTCACTTACACATATCCCATGATATATCGCTGCAATTCCGGAGGTATATAAGTAGCAAGCTCACCTGCAGATGATATAGAAACCAATTAACAACAGCCCAATGTACAATCCCGTAACATAAGTCTACTAACTGTTAGCTCTCTAATTAGGGACGGAGCCCACACACATATATATGGAATATGTAGAAATGCAAGCCCCACTTACCTGTATATGCTACGTACACCCACCGACATCCCCCACACTAGAAACTAAAGCAATACAGACTGTAATAGCAGCACAAACATCCAGTCAGTCAATTACATCTGCAGAAACCTCAACATACCGTGTGAGAGACACAATTAAAGGCGTCATGCAAAATTGCAGGCGTTGTATAATGGAACAAACAGCCATGTTACAGATTTTGTTTGCAATAGTCCGTTATCACATGTTGGGATAACAGGTACACCCACATGTTGAACCACATACTCTAGCTGTCACACACAATCCACGGGGGACATGAATCCAAAGTATACTTGTCTCCATGCATAGCAGTTGCAATTACACATAACAAAACACAAAACAGACCGTCTCCCCAAAGGTAGGGCAAATAGGCAACGCCCAAGTGGAGAATTCAATTATACCCCACTGTTGCCACGTAATTGGCGAATGGAGTAGCTGCACAGCTGATATGCAAGTAATTAGTCACTCAGGAACACCAATTGGCGGGATGAAACCACATGTTACAGGTATCGACGTATATAAGGATGACATGCCAGACATTCAAACCGTATGCTCATACCGAATACCAGTTGAAACACTGTGAGAGAGATAGAGACGAAACTCCGTAACGATAACAAGGTATGTAGAACACCCGATATGTAAGGTTATGTATAGCATGATCTGTATTAATTAGTTTTACTGTATGTATAGCCTGGTTTGCATTAATTAAACGTGTCCGCAATGCATAAAGTGGGAAAAGGTATTTATGTAGTGATGTCTTGCTGAGCATACTAACGCTTGTAGAAACTGTGCGTCCAGCAGTGGGCCACAGGTACACATCACAGACACCACAAGGGATGCTACATGAGGGTTTTAAACAGAACAATTTCATACAACCCGCCATCAGTGGTAGGGTATGTCCAACAAGTACGTGCCATAGCAGGGGATAGTATATGTTGATATACTGTCATAGCACGCATGTGTATGGGCATATAACGCCAATGACATATCTAAGGTGGTCCCGCTGTGCAAGTATGCTTTGCATTATGGGATAATATGTGAAATATGTGTAATGTATAGTATTGTAGGTAGATATGACAGATATTCTACACAGCATAACAGGCATATCATGCATACCAAAGGTATCGTCTATTGGTATGTACAATAACAGGATACATATGGCTTGTAGGCATGGGACATTGTAATAGCATGATAGCTAATCTAAATGGAAGGGCTACCAAGTAACCATGCAAAAAGGACATGTAATAGCTTCACAGGTGCATAGTGGGGTACTATGCAGTCTGGCAAGTCCGTGTGTAAGCACAACTACAGTGTTCACACCAGTGGCACCTCTCTAGGGTAGTGTCCTGTGAACAGCATAGCCATGTGTCACCTGCACCTCTGCACAGTACAGCCACTGCAGTGATCCCAGGCCTACATGTGTCCCCCAACCACCAAGGGAGGTATCACATGAACAGTGCTACTGAGTGTCCCTGCGTGATGTACATAGGACTCATGTTCCAAAGCATGGTGAGTGTCTGGTTTGGGAATGTAACCCTCAAGCACATCCCACTCATGGTGGCGTGTGTGCACATATCCATGAGCATGTTGCTCACAGTGGCTTTTGCTTATGTCGCGTATGAGGAGTATATCCATTAATAATGTTGTGGACATGGGCCCTGTCTGATCAGCAGAGGTCACCCCTGAGTATGTAGTATGCAAATGTGTACAGATGTGGTGTCCTTAGTGCAGCCGCATACTTAAACTGTCGTAGCTCAGTAAACGTCATGGCGTGTTAATGTTGTGGTATGTAAAGCTGTAGCTGTTGTGTAAGGTGCACCCTAAATGGGGTGGTGTACCCTTGAATGTGTGTAGAAGTCTTGAGATCAGAGGTACAATGGGTGCCTATGTACCAGCTACACACCCAGTACAGATAAGTGTGGCCACTTAGAAGGATATCCACGCCACAGTGGCAATAGGGTAACCACAGGAGTGGGTGTGATATATGTGTGTACTGCAAACATGTATAATGTGATATGTATGTAGGGGACTACCACCCATGTGATAGTCAGTGGGTGAATGGTGTAATGCAAAGGTGATGTTCATGCACCTTGTGTCATGCAGCTTGACGCCATGATAGTCATATCAGGTATCTGTCACAGTGACACCCATATGGATGGAGTCAGTAGCAGCTGGTGGAGCAATCACGGCACTTTGAATGCAGGGGGTTGTAAAGCTAGGCAGGGAAAGTCCCCTGTGCTAGCCTGTACTGCAGGGAAGCATATACTGAACATGAGGAGCCCTATGACTGAGGACTGTGGTATGCCAAATGTAACTGACATGCAGTAGGTACTATGGTATGCTGGCCTCACTGTGTGTGTCCCGTCCATGAGCCACATTGCATAACATCCTGAGACATAGGGTACGATGTGCAGGTGGATGTGTATGTTGTCAATACCAGAATGCAGAATGGTGCTGAAAGGCAATGAGAGGACAATGTAGGATGTGTGGACTCCCGTACCATCAGCAACTGCCCTGGTAACTGTATGAAAGGAGTCCACCAGGTGTAGGGGCCATGCTCTGGTCCTAACAAGCCCAACCCGGGTGGCATTGAAGGACGGGAGCCCAACAATGTCTCTGTGAATGACGTCCTTGATGATGTGCCCCATAGCCATGCAGAACAGTCCAGTCAGGTGTGTAGGACTATAGTCCCACTCGTGCATTGTGGTGCCACCTGTGTGTAATGTCACAAATGCTGCTGTGTGCCATTCAGGGGCTACAATGTCTGAAACAAGGCTATTACTGAATATTGGTGGCCTAGTGGGGAGACATGTCATTCAGAGGTTTGTGGACATCAAAGCCTGGGATGTTGGAAGGTGACATGGGGCCAGTGTCCCGGGACATATAGAGTGCAGATTAGTACTGTGTAGGTGTGACCACAGGGACACCACAATGTTCCTGTATGGATTGTGGCCCTGTAGTGAGTGAGAAGGTGTAATGTTAGCATTGAATCCATCCTCCAGCATGTTGCCAACATCACCTGGGTCTGTAATGTTCCTGAGTGACTGTTGTATGTGACAGCAGATGTGGGTGTTGCCATCGACTACTGACATACCACCATAATGCCTGTCGCAGTAATGTTTACGTAGCTAGTCTTGGAGTATGTGATGAGGGATCCTGTGGCCATACCAAGGCTGACCAGTGAGCTACCCCACCCATGGGAATGTACACCACTGTGCAACAGCCTACACCTGTTGTTGTACATCATATGTCCATGGAACATGACCACCAGAGTGGCGTCTGTTATCAGGTGTGTACCATCATGGCTCTGTGTGGAATAGCATGATCCATGTAGTTGTGTACATGCTAATGAAGTGCACTGGGGTATGTTACAGCATTTGTATGTGCATCGTCCATCTGCACGGGTGTCATGACGTTAACAACCCCTGTCAGAACACGTCTGTAGTAGGTGTTGTAGTACTCATGTACTGTGTATGCTGTGATGGGTGTGGTGCCGGGATGTGGCTAACAAGGTTGATTAGCATATGTTCGGAACCCACCAATGAGGGGATAACCCCAGGTGTGTAACACCAGTCACATGGTGGTAGTGTTCATGTCAAGGTTAATGTTGGTCTTGGAGGTGGTGTATATGGGTTGATCCAGCAGAGTGGAGGTTATGACTCATGGATGTGTCGGTACATGAGTGGCTATCCCAGTTAAGTGTGGGGTAGTGTCAGCCACACATCAGTAGTAGCTGTCTGAGCCCCACTGTCCAATATACCAACAAATGAGGTATGTTAACTGTGGGGTATGATGTTGACTCTGTAGCTTGTTACAATGTGTATAGCAGTCCCGGACACAGTTAGTTGCACGTGGAGCACCTCTGATGCATTGTGCTAAGTAACTGGCCAGGATGTGTGCACAACATAGTGGGATATGGGAACCCCTCAGCTGTGGGTGTGCCGGTCCAGGTATGTGCCTGAAAGGTATGGTCTGTCTATAACCTGTCATTGCAGGTGTGCTCTGCAGAGCCTAGAGGCAGGTCCCAGTCACTGCAGAGATATTGGAGTGGTGCATTATAAGGTGTGCCTTGCCTGCGTGCATCACAGAGGAAGATGCAAGCATTGTGTCACATGACCCCATGTCGTGCTTGCCAGTTCCCTTTCTGCCGGTGACTGTTATTGGAAACTGTGCAAGACAGGCAGTATAGAAGCAGCAAGAGCCTTACATGTGAGCTGTACTCCCAGGGCTGACAGGTGCAAGTCATCTGTGCCACAGCATTGTGTTTGACCAGGTCAGTCAAAGCGGACAGATACCAGATGCCTGTGGAATGACAATAGGAGTATAGGCACCTGTTCAAGTGACACAGTCGGTCATTGTACAGTGGTATCATGTCCGGATGAATGCATAATGCTCCCGAGGGCTTGGCCCACACCCTCAGGGCTTTAAGACTGGCGAGCTATTGCATGTTCCTGCACACGTAGTCTGTGAAGTGGCATCTCAGGGCAGTCACACTAACATGGAGAATGACAGTCACATCGTACCTGGTGAGGTGTGGCATGGGTGCATAGGTTATGTTGCAGAACCAGTTACCCGACAGCAAGATGTAAGCGACTATCGCCTTGTGTAGCCTGCTTTGTGGAACTGCAGTGTGACTCCCTACAGAGTCACCTATGACTGGTGTGTTGTGAATGTTATAACTCCCTGTTGGCTGTATGTGATGGGCACACATGAGTCTGCGGGCTATAAGTTGGTGATGTTATTTTCCATGATGGGGGCTACCTCTGGTGCCTACACAGAGTATGGAGACGTACTGCACAAGTTGTCCTCGTAGGTGTGGCCTGTGGTGGAGATCATGTGAGACTATGTGATGGGTGGGGTGTGTTGCGAATGTTACACATCCCCACATGACTGTCAGGTGCAGTCAGGGTTGGTGACAACATTAGCCCCAGCCATAGCTGTCAACCTCCTGTCCCCAAAATGAGGAACATTAGCCCTCATAATGTGTGACAAATGGACTACTGGCTTACTAACAGCTTCAACTAGGAAGGGCATATGATGGCTAAAATAGGCTGGTTTTATGTATAAAAAAGATATTCTAATGAATTAATATGATTCCCATCTATTTAGCCATGGCTAGCAGTTAAACAATTTCCAACAATGAATGTGTGACAGACCCTTTCAATGTGGTACCTTGAGGAACATGCACTTTTTAAGACCCCAAATGAGGTACGTTCCTCGTAATGAGGTACACTTGAGAGCTATGCCCCCAGCACGGCTGCAGAAGTGCATCCCCCACAGGCTGTAGTGTCGTATGTTGGGAGGTGAGCATTGAATGTGTACGAGACAATTGCTCTATTGCCACATGTACGACATATCCATCATATAGACAGGCAGTAGCACTGGTACGTGACAGTTGGACATGCCAGTATATACAACCGTGTCCCACAGGATATGTGCGTTACATGTGTACAACAGCTATTGTACCATAAGCAAGCTGGGAAGTGTAGGACAGCCAGTGTACCTGTGGGAAATGGTGTGGAATGGGTGCTATATTAATCAGTAGCTCATGACATGCTCACAAGTTCTGAACAAGTGCCTAGCATGACCATACAATACAGATAGGGTGTTGGATAATATCAACCCACAAGTGGTGATGACAGTCATTATGGGTGGCACCGCACTATAACCCTGCTGAGTATGGTGCACATGTCCATGAACCATTATCACTGTAGATGTTAGCAGTACAGATGTACAAGACAGCATGGATGTTTGATTACAAATACCTTTGTATGTCACAGGAGTGTTCCATCAGTGGCCTGTTAACAGACTCACACCTACAAAAGGTGCAGGAGTGACATGTGCACATCACACCAGTGCCAGCTACAGTAGAACAGGGTTAATGTGTTGTACTCCACCCTCATTGTAGCCCATAACACAGACAAATGTTAGGCATCTGTGTATGTAAGGCTGTGAATGGCCATGACCTATGAGTATAGCTGTGTCAGTGTTGTGAACAACATACAGAATAGGCTATGTGGGTAAGGTGTGTGACATATGTGCACAGTCTGATGGATGATACCAGCATTGTCACTGCTAGGTGAACATCCCTGTACCCATTAACTACTATCTAGGCTGTGGTCAACATTATGGACACCGTGTAAGGGATGCTGCTGTGCAGTGCACCCCCCGACTTGGTGACGTCTTCAGGCCCCTTAGGTAGTCATATGAGGTACCCATGTCATGTCAGGGTGCCATCCATGAGCACGGAGATCACTGGACAGGCATATACAGCACTGTGGTGACCAATATTGGATCACATACCACTTTTAAGGGGTAATGGCCATGCGTGGATGGACGATATCAGCCTTCACAATCCTCACCTTCACTATGCAGCATGCTGTCTACCTTGTAGAAAGACATTTGCTACACCATGATGATGGACATGCTACATGTCCATATCCTGATCTGTAAGATATATGTCATGGACAGCCACTGTCCTAATACTAGGATCGCCACAGGCTGGACAGATCCCTGTGCCATATATGTGACATACTCCCACCATACCATGCAACCCTGTCCATCAAAGCTGCACATGTCATCCCAGTCATACATGTTGTGATGGCTGCATGGTAGATGTACTATCAACTGACTGGATCAGTCATGTGGCACTGATGCACCTTGCGGTGGCATAATGGCTGTCTGTTACAGCATGGAAACCATGCCTGCACATGCTATGGTTGATAACCATCCCTGTGAATGATGTCTGACTAGCCATTGTCCCATGTATATCACATGTGCAACACAGGCGATCCGTGGCAGGATGTTGAACAGTTGTACAGTGTTGTGTCAATGTATATGGCAAAACACATGCATGTACAGGTGTCCATGCATATGTGTGCATTGTCACTGCTCAAGTCCATTACGGCTGTGTCTGTGTTGATATGTGACATATACACAGCATCAAGGTCAACAGCATTACCGTGGATACATCCAGGCATGTGCAGATAGGTAAGAACACAAGTGCAGGCAAATAGACATGCCCATAGCAAGACAGCATTCACATGGAGTATGAACACTGTAATGAGGTGACACACATATATGGTGATGATATCCAATGCATAATGGGTATGACATGCGTGTGACACAAACACGTCAGTCGTGTCAGTGTCATGATGCTTTGCAAAGATAACTGTGCAGATGTAGTAGATGTCATAGAAATGTATGTGCAGCAGTATCTCTGCACATCTCTGAAACTGTGACCTGTCACCATCATTATGTCTTACAGATAATGCCCTGTACACGCCTTCCAGCATACAGCCACCAGGAGGATGATGTCCTCATCCGACAGCTCCATGAGAACTATGACTTGTTGTTCAGCCATGTTCCACAGCATGCCCAGCAGCAGGATGACCTGTGGCAGGATCTACACAGGAGGGTGAACGATGTGGATGGCCATAACCGCACCTACCAGCAGGTGCGCAGACACTGCACGGACTTGATACGACATGCAAAACAGTGTGCCACTGCAATTGCCAGGGAACAAGGTGGAACAGGTGGTGGTCCACCAACCCAGCCCCCACTCACACACAACAAGGAGCTACTGGCCAGTCTGGGGACACCCAGGGAACAGCATCCACAAACACTAGCTGCCATCGTGGAGGTGGGTGTCTCCCAACCAATGAGCCTGGAGTTGCCTGGTAAGTTAGTACTGCACATATGGCTATTATATCCCATTTAGTTGCATGTGTCACTGTACATTATGTAAAATAACAACATATGCAAGGTATGTGGACACACATGCTGCATACTACAGTATGCTACTCTGTGTATGCACACATGTGCATACCATATGCTATTACACAGGTGAATGTGTTAACATGCACAGTGCAACCTGTGGCTGTCATACAGTCATGGATAATGTTCATACTGCTGTGTCACCCCTATACAGGTACCTCTGGTGTGCCGCACAGATATGAGTCCGTTGCAGGTGAGACTGTCATCAGTATCAGGCATGTTACAGTGTAGATCTATTTGCCATGTGGCCAGTTAACACTTGCACACTTGAAGTTTGTTCCAGTCACCATATACAGGTTGCATCACCCATCATTCACACAGGCCACCCATGTGCAATATATACAAATGAAATGATACACCGACTTGAAACCACATTACTTGTCATTGCGACATGTGCGGTCAGCTGTGCATACAACAGTGGAGGTGTTCTACAATGGAGGCATATGTAGTATGCATTGGAACAACATGTGTGGTACACACACAGTACCACACAGTGAGCTGTGATATGGGCAGCCCACAGGTGTCACCATTGTGTCATGTCCCCCTGCATTGGGTGCACACATTGTGATGTGCCACCTGACATGTCCCAGACATGTGGTGTTCTGTCTGCAATATTGTCACACTATCGCATGACCTATACCCCACATACCAAACATACAACCCGTTGTCTGCATAGCCCTGTGGATTGTGAAATATCTAACATCTATGGGTGTATGTCATATGGGACAACACAGACATGTGAGATAGATGGCCATCACACACATTTGGCCAACACATGTGCACACATGGCCATGGGGGATGGCCAGAGACATGTAGCCACACAGTGCATGGGATGTGTATACACCCTGTTGCATATTGTCCACACATGGTCCAATTATAGCCTTAGTTGACCAATTATACAGTTGATGTGGTACACTGGGCATCCTAAAAGCCTGTGCACAGCTACTGGAGGTGTCACTGAAGTCTACCATATACGATCTGTTGAACATCACGACTGTGTCATAGCATGCGGTTATGGCTATGCAATGTGAACATATTATGCATTCTACAGCAATATAGATGCCTCATGATGCCATGCAATGGCACAGTGTCTGTACTTCACATTGTATAGCAATGTAGATGGCTCACACTACCCTCCCATGCTCATGCACATTTGCTAAACATGCATTCTATCTGAAGGGCATACAGACAACACTGCAATGTGAAGCCCCTTATGATGCGGTACATGTGTCAAAACACCATTGTGTCAGACATGTATGCACGTTAATGCACATGTCAGCAGATTACATGTCAAGGTCACGTCAGCCATGTGTACTGTTATCCTGTTCTGGGCCACATGGTGTATCACGGGGATGCATGCATGCATACTACCATGATTGTGTGAACTGCATGGCTACTGATATGACACCTGCTTGCTCTAGTGTGCACCCCAGGGAGATATGCTTACTAACACTATTAATGTCTGAGCTGCATGCCCTCTGCTGTATCACAGGCATGCTGCATGCCATCTGTCAAATCACATGCATGGTGTGTCTGTGTGTGTGTCTGTGTGTGTGTCTGTGTGTGTCTGTGTGTGTCTGTGTGTGTGTCTGTGTGTGTGTCTGTGTGTCTGTGTGTCTGTGTCTGTGTGTCTGTGTGTCTATTGTACTTTACAGTATTTCTTTGCATTCACAGGTGATGTAGGTGTGTTACCCTCCTGCGGTCCATCTGATGTTACTGTCCCCACAAATGCTAGCGGTGATGAACATATGCATGAGGTACAGGCAGGGTTGTCAGGGGCTGAATCTGTGCCAGTGGTTAACATCCCAGCTATGTCCCCCTCTTCCCCGCACACAGTTCTGCTGCCAACACATACCACATCACCAGTGGCCATAGAGGAAGGACAGTCAGCATCTGTTAGCATGGAACAGGAACGTGTGGTGGCTACAGAAGGTGTGTCTACACACCATGGTGTCAATGTAATGACTGCAGATGTGCCACACAGGCATGTGGCCAGTGCTGCTCGTAGGAGGACCTCTGGCAGACATGCACCTGCAGGACAGAGCGCAGCAGCTGGTATCACCAGACGCATGTTCCAGACTGTAATGGTGGCACAGGCACATGCTGAATGGCAGAACAGAGAAGGGCAGAGGCTGCAGAGGGCTGCTATGCATACCCTAAATGACAACATCCAGGCATTGGCAAATGCTCAACAGCAGATTGCTGATGTTCAGAATAGGCGTTTGGGTGACATGGTGGGAATCCTTGACCGTGGCATGGCAATCCGAGAGCGTGAGCTGTCTGTGCTGGAACATCTGGTAGGAGTTAGGCATAGGCCACGTGGACATAGGCCAGCAACACCACCTAGTGTAGGTCAACGTGAGCATGCCACCTCACATGCCCGCTCCGATAGTGCCGGTAGCAGTAGCAGTGCAGCTGGTGCTGCGCTGTCTACACCAGGACACAGCAGGCCACATGGACGTGGCCCTGGACGTTCTCAGTGGGGACACGGTTCCAGCGGACATGTGTCGTTGGACAGTAGCCACTCTGTACCTCCACCTGGTAGTGCCCGTGCAACCCCAGGCAGGCACAGATCACGTGGCCATGGATGGACAACCTGGTCTGTACAATCTGGGGCTGTCAATTATACCCCGTGTAGGCCACACAAATGGCAGAACTGTGTACACACATACATGCACACAGCAAACACAACTGTAGGGCTCCACTACATCCACATGCATTCTGAACAGGCATGTCCAATCAAATCACTGGCCCTTACACACACACACATGATGTCATCCATTGGTGCAGCCTATGCCCCTGGCAAACATATCACCCTGTGCATATGATGAAGCCTGTGCCGCATCCCTGTCATCCACACCATTGGTGCAGGGATTTGCTCAAATATTCTGATGCACAGGGTGAACAGAATAGTGAGAGGTGTATGTAATATTACCTGTGTATGCATAGTGAGGGATGTGTATGTTGCAGTGGTTGTGTGTGAATACTGAGAGATGTGTATGTGACATAGGTTGTGTACTGTCGACATGCACCGGTCATACCATGTAGTTCAGGTGCAGCATGCATTGTGATGTGTTCACGGTATGTGTCTCGGTTACATCTGTAGCACCATGTTGGTTGTGATACCCTGGTTCCCTCCTATGGTGTACTTGCATGTGCCTACAGGTTGCGGTGTTTGCAGTTCCCCACGTGTAACTGTGGATTACTCACAGGCACGTCTGGCAATATCAGCATGCTACATGTACCCTCAACCTGACTGTTGGAAACACCAACATGACACAGATGTCCGCACATATCCTGCACCTGATGCATGTGGTCAGTGCCACAGGCTACACTGGACAGTGATATGACATACATAGCAGGACACATTACAGGTATGGTGACATGGTGCAGGGGTTGCACACAGCGGTCTGTCCAATGATGATGTGAGGTGTCACGTGGTAGCTGGAGGCCACACTGTGTAGCAGTAGGACCCTGTAACAGTATGGGAACATGGCCACATTCACGGGGTGTACACCACTATAACGCACACCCCATAGTGTTGAGGTGGGGACCCTTGCCTATGTGGTCATCACCCTCACAGTACTATTGCACCCACACGACATGTCACAGAGAAGGAACATGCACAGGTAGCCAGTATGGCTGGGACCTATGGCATCAACAGGGTAGTGCACTGCATCACCATTACGGGTTAGTCACCACGTGGGATTAGTGATCATTTCTCACTGTATATTAGCATACACCCTCACCCCAAGCACCAGGCATACGTACATACACACACACACACTGTGGTGACCACACATGTGTATACGGACAGCCGACGTGTGTGATGCACCACACCGGCCGACGTCATGCTTCCCACACTGACGTATGTACAGATCTCTACAACGGTGTACAGGGATGTGTAACAACTGGGACATAATCCCCACGGTATGTGGCATCTCTGGTCACACATTCGGACATACATGGCAGTGCTGGGAATGATACACCTGCTATATGATGACACGTTTGATAGACATGCAGTGGTATTGATTGCATTATGTGTACCAACGCTATGTCTGGCAATTGTGCTGCTATATGCACACAGGAGGTTGTAGGTGTTACAGGTGCCATGTGACATATAGTTGGTAACACCTGACCGCTGTGTATGCGTTATGTCAGCACCATCACGTAACAGTGACATAGCATACTGTTTACACATGGCATGATAGGATGGTGTGTGACACAACTGTGAGCCACCCGCTGCACACATACATCTACACAGGTGGTTCACCACTTTATGTACACACATCCCTCCATACGTGCTGTGTGTATGTCACCGTATACAGGTGTCAGTGATGGGGATGCATTGCGACTGCATGTCGTAGTTAGGTGCAACTATGTTACGAACATCGGCCACTGCACATGCATGGTTGCTGCATGCACAGTACAGATGTCACATGTGTCTCCTGTTGCCATGTTTGTATGCATTGCTATTGTTGGACATGTGTGTTGACATGCATAACACATGGATTGTGGTATGATATCACAGGTTTCACAGGCAACCAGTACAAGGGTATGTGTCCCGGTCAACATTGCTACCCCCTGTAGTGTGAGCATTCAACAGACATGGACCCACCCTCTATTTGCGTGCGTAGCAGTGCTTAGGCCACTGTTATGCACGAGGTACATCAAAGGCTATGCTATGTATGTATGTGTTGTGTGTGCAGTCCATGCACACATCCACACAATCACATGTATGACATATCCAGACATGTGTTCATTGGAGTACAGCAACAGTCATGTGTCACAGCTGTGTAAGGGCCGTGGTATGTCTTGAGCTGACCTGTTCATGTATACTGGTATTGTTGCAATGCATAACACCTGTTGGATCCCTGTCTGTACATGTGTGTACTCTGCACAGCTGGTGTACACCTCTCTACAGCCCAGTGGTCATGTGTCACATGGTGTTGTGGAACTGTAAGGCTGTGTATTGCCTTACCGACAACATGGTGATGACTTGACAGCTACAGTGTACACTGCAGTGTGTACGTGTGTGACCTGCAACTGTGACAGCTGTGATGGCAGCTGTGTGTGTACAGGTCACTGCATGTGTGTGACCACCCTGTGCGTGAGGACAATTATACCTTACTGTGCCCTTCTGTACTGTGCCCTTCTGTGTGTACGCTCCATCTGCATGCACGACAGCCCTTTGCAACAGCTAAGTGTGTGAGCATGCCCAGTATGCTGTTGTGTAGATGGACACACAGTACAGTCCATGTACGCAGGTGTGTAGATGGACACACGGTACAGTCCAAACTGAGACCTTCCGTGTTTACACTCCATCTGCATGCAAGATGGCCCTTTGCAACAGCTAAGTGTGTAAGCATGCCCAGTATGCCGTTGTGTAGATTGACATACAGTACAGTCAGAACTGACGTATATTACCAGCTGTGCGGCCATGGCCAGTGAAACCTTGTGTCGGTGATGTCCCTCTGTGCATGGGCATGGCCGTTGACATCCTGTATTGCCATGGTGGTCATCCAGGCAACAGATTTCCATCTTCAACGTCAGGATGGATGCCTACCGAGTACACACTGGGTGACTATCTTGAAGGGTGTACTGTCTGTGGTGCGTACTGTGTCTATGTATTGTTGTTGTAGTGCTCCATACATGTATAGTTGCCCCGAGTACACCACTGCCGTGTGTTTGTGTACGTCTACCGTGGGACAGTACTATGTCTGATCGTACACTCTCTATACAATCCCTGCCAGCGTCCTGGCATTTGCGGATGATGACACGTGCCTAGAAGAATGCCTGTGGGACTGCTGTGTTTAGTAATCTTGGTAGCGCGTTCTGTAAATGCGTCATGCTGTAGTGTGATAGGGTAGTTAGGTGTAAGTTCAATTCCCAGCCTTGCCAAGTGTGTGTGTGTGTGTGTGTGTGTGTGTGTGTGTGTGTGTGTGTGTGTGTGTGTGCGCATGCTCCCGTCTGCCTGGGGACTCAGGTTATGCTTTTAGACACTTCACACCACAGATATATCCCGTTGACAATTTTTGCCTTTGCAGATGTCGACACGCACCTAGAAGAATGTCTGTGGGACTGCTGTGTTTAGTAATATTGGTAGCGCGTTCTGTAAATGCGTCATGCTGTAGTATGATAGGGTAGTTAGGTGTATGTTCGACTCCCAGTTCTGCCAAGTATGTGTGTGTGTGTGTGGGTGTGTGTGGGTGTGTGTGTGTGTGTGTGTGTGTGTGTGTGTGTGTGTGCATGCTCCCGTCTGCCTGGGGACTCAGGTTATGCTTTTAGATGCTTCACACCACAGATATATCCCGCTGACGTCTTTGCCTTTGCGGATGTCGACACGCACCTAGAAGAATGCCTGTGGGACTGCTGTGTTCAGTAATCTCAGTAGCGCATTCTGTAAATGCGTCATGCTGTAGTGTGATAGGGTAGTTAGGTGTATGTTCGACTCCCAGTTCTGCCAAATGTGTGTGTGTGTGTGTGTGTGTGTGTGTGTGTGTGTGTGTGTGTGTGTGTGTGCGCATGCTCCCGTCCGTCTGGGGACTCAGGTTATGCTTTTAGACGCTTCACACCTCAGATATGTCCCGCTGACGTCTTTGCCTTTGCGGATGCCGACACACACCTAGAAGAATGCCTGTGGGACTGCTGTGTTTAGTAATCTTGGTAGCGCGTTCTGTAAATGCATCATGCTGTAGTGTGATAGGGTAGTTAGGTGTATGTTCGACTCCCAGTTCTGCCAAGTGTTTGTGTGTTTCCAGCTGCATGACAACATTACATTGCTTTTACAGTATTCACTCACCATAACATCTGTGCAGCGTCTTTGCCTTTGATGCCGCAGTCTACAGGCTAGACGTATGCCTGTGTGATTTCCGTGATCTACTAATCACGGTTGCACTTTCTGTCACTGCGTAATGCTGTTATGTGGTACAGTGGTTACGTTCGTGTTCTGCTCACAACCCTGCCATGTGTGTGTGTGTGTGTGTGTGTGTGTGTCTGTGTGTGTATGTCTGTATGTCTGTATCTATATATATATATATATATATATATATATATATATATATATATATATGTGTGTAATTTCTGCACATAACTCTGCTCTTGCACGGACAGCTGACTGTTTCATGTATCGCATATTTGCATAGCTTTCACATACCAATGGGGTATGTTGCAAATCCCAACATTGTCCGTGCAACGTTCGGGTTATGGGCGGTGTTACACGCCCTTACAGGCGTTTGCTGTATAGCTTGGCAGACATCTATCCTTGCTGTACTCTCACTCTACTCGTACACGCTGGAGGCTTCATGTATCATGGCCTAGTTTTGCTGTGTGTATGTCTATTTGTGCTGTGTGCATGGCTGTGGGTATGTCCCACTATCATCATTTGTAAAGGTGACAGCCCTATAGGTACTTCATGTAGACTGCTGTGTCATTTGACAAGTCAGCACATACCTGCGGACAGTACTGAACATCCTACTGCAGCGCTTTTCATACCTTCTGAGTTATCTTGCAGTCGATAATGCTGTTTCCTCACACATGTATCTGCTCCTGATCATACCACTCCACCTCCTAGAGCAAACATCTGGACAAAGCCTTAACTGATAGTGGGACACATAGGGGCAGAATTTAAATATTGCTCTTACAAACGTAGATAGTTGACACAATAATAGGTTTTGCATTAGTATGACTTTTCTGACGGATTTGGTGTCTTAAACCCACATGTTTGTCATTATTTAATGACTTCAGTTCTCAGGAATTTGCCAGAATGGTACTGATTTTAAGAGGAACACACCAAATATATGAGGCAAAACTCTGCACATTCTGCGTAAATCTGTACAGTTGAGGAGTATGTGTCTGATACAAGATATCAATTTTCTGACACCAATACACACACTGTATGGCGGCATCACAGGCCAGATGCCATTACATTTATATTGCAGGACACACCCACCCAGAGGGTTGTATTCCTCACAAAGGCCAACAGCTGCTTATCCACACTAATTATTCTATCCTGTACCTTATGTGTACACTGGTATTTGCGCTTTCCGTCAGTGGCAGAGCTCACGTACGAGTATGGGGGACTGGGGGAACACTTCACATAATCGAATTACTGAAATCTCGAATTTCATATGGTCGAGACCATATGATCGAGATTTTAGTAAATCGAATGTGTGTAGTGTTTAGAAATAAGACTTTACTTACCTTAATACATTACGTGCACACAGAGGCAAGTATTGTTGTATGCCTTGTGTGTACATAATGTTTTATTTGTTTTGTGGTGTTGGCAGGAAGTGAGAAATCTCCGTTTTGCTTCGCATACAGCGCAAGACGGAGATTTCCATCTCCCACTGTAGCGATCTTGGAGTTGGTATATTTAAGTAGGGGTGTGGGGGCACAGCCCCACATTAGAGGTGCAGGGGCGAAGCCCCTGCAAAAGTTAAGTTTGTGTTTTTTTTTTGATGGTTTCCCTTCAGAAGTTCGAGTTTCCGAAACTCGAGCTTTTGGTTTCGGTTATTTGCAGTTCGAGATTTTGGAAATTCGATCTTCTGAAGTGAATCCGGGGGACTGGACATTGTAACGGTGACGCTGCATGACACCCTGAGGGACACATTTCTTTTGAGTCTATTAACCTTCCACATTGACTTTCACAGGGCATACGTTGTCATTCACATTTGTCGGAGTACATGCTTATGACTTGTACATGTTTTGTCATTTGTCCTGACGTCTTTCTTCTCACCTGTCCACCTAGTATCACTAGTTCTGTACATGTATTTTGGACAGGTTACCTTCATACCTCTCACCTGTACACATTATGGGTAAACGCCCTGACGTTTGACCTTTGCTCTTGTTACATTTGTCATAATAATGTGCCTTTCTGGTAAATTACTGACAAGGCATTACGAACTGTGCGGTTAGATAATAGTGACTGACATTTCTATGTCATGATTAGTAACACTCATAACATTCATATTCCTGACTATGTCAGTATTCTATCAACGTTCTGACTCTGTCTGGGGTATATCTAATATAGTCTCTATTTGTATTTCATGTACTATGCCTTAGTGCAGCTGTCTTATTCTGACAGTTTGCCAGGTATGGTTACCATCTTGGTCGTACGCATGTCCATCCATGATAATTGCCTACATGACACTGATATAGCGCCCTGCATATTCCCACAATGGTTTATGCAATATCCAGTGGATGGTTTGCCCCATTATTGGGAATATAGGTGTGTGTTATACCCACATCACTCCCATGGGGTGGACCTCATAAATCTGTGCCAAACAACACCTAGGCCCATTTCTGCATACCCATGATTCCCATACCTGACACCCCTCCACAGTACCCATTACACATGTTTAATGTGAGCGGTACTAAAGTGTGGAGACACTTATAAGCACTCCCCACTCTCCGGATATCAGTTCGTACATCATACATTCTATCGACACATGTGTTATTACCCTTGCACCTGCTACTGTTGCATGTACAGCTATATCGTATTTGCTGAGGTCACTTCTTTTGCATCAATGACGGTTGACACTACATATGGATCAATTTTTGGGGTCCTGCAATGGACACCTATATTCATGTTTAAAGTGTAGAACTTGCCGGACTGTCACTTTCTGGCCAATGGTTTGGAAAGCAGCGGTTTATTTACCTTTCGTGCATGTCTGTTTGTCTACCCATAATAGTTATTTATGTACATATGTCATATCTACAGGACATATGTTTGTTGTGTATACATATATACATGTACAGTTCTCATTTCATAATTTGCTTTGGTTTACGTCTGTGGATTATGTGTATACACATATATCTATATCCATACCATACCATACCTTTCCACTGTACAGATTGTCGCAGAATGTACTGCTGGTTGCCTCTATCTTCGGTGTGTTTTACATAAACCTGTGTCTATCTGGTAATGTAGTGGCATTTCATTTGAGACTTATGGTGGGGAATACTGGCAAGCAGTTCAGGTTACGACTGCATACCCTTCAGAGAATCCATGCTACTGACACACCCGTTATTCTATCCACTTTCTATGTTTGTTCTGGCACATATCTGGGGATTGTCCCTATTTGTACCAGTAGTTTGCATGGCTTTGTCTGGTTTCAAACTTTACAGGGTTAACAGGTTTGAGCCATGTATATATAATGTGGGGGAAACAGCATTCATTTACTATGCTGTGAGCGGATCACACATGCACAGGCGCACTTGCATATACATGTTGTGGGTTACATCTGTTTAATAGATATGTGTGCTTGCGCGGCCTTTCATACTTCTGACCATAACACTTACTTATCTGTAGTCCAGTTTATGGACTGGTGTGAAACACATGGTTCACCTTTACGTATTTAACTGTGTGTACAGCACGAACGCATTCATTACACTTTACAGGGATATCTGCAGTGGTCATAGGTCAACCGGGACTGCATTCACGTTGGGCGGATGCCGGAAACAGTATTCTGTTGCTGTTCTGCCTCATTGATATGCATACCCATAGTACTTAGCTACATCGACATATGCCACACCGCTTCACTTACAACACAGGCATCCATTCCCCTGCTGTGATAAACGCGGTACTGCATATTACACATTCCCTATTGCCTACTGCTGTGGACCCCAGCTGCATTGTTAATCACTCCGAGGATATGCAGAACACCAGGGCATATAGTCGTATCACATACACGTTTCTGATTGTCAGGGTGTTCATGTAGTGATCTGGGTATAGGCTTGTCCGCCTGGTGAACGGAACTTCCCTGGCTGAGTTCAAATGTCAGATGAAGCATGTGGACAGGGAGCTTCTCCCTATTATGAACATTTTACCTGTATTTATAGACACATGCACGTGCACCTATCAGGAGCTTATTCTGTTGGCTGTACATATTATGGGTGGGGTTGTTACAGTCCCTACTCCATGGTGAGGGGGGGGGTTCCCATTCACATTTGACTATTACCTGTATTCATTCATACGGGGATTATTTTCTTGGACATGTTGTGACTACAGGTATGCAGTTGTACATTACACAAATGTCATGGCTTGTTACTGTACATATGTATGGACCATACCTCTCAACCTCTTTGAGAAACAAATCTGCACAAACCCTACATGATGGGGAGAGTAAGAGGGACACATTTTAACTAGTTTCCTTACAAGCTTATAACGTTGATAGAATACTAGGTTTTGCATTATCATGACTCTTCTGCGGCATGTGGAGTGCTATACTTAATCCTCATTATTTCGTGACGTCAATCCACACCTATTTACCGGACAGATGCAGATAGTCGGAGGCACACAACAATATGAGCCAACACTCTGGTCATTCTGCGAATATCTGGACAGTTGAGTGATATGGTACGAACCTCTGTAATACGCTGTTGTGTTCTGGCACAGCAGTAGCTCGGCATTAGGGACAGATGTCGGGACGTGCTGGCAGACAGTTGAGTTTCAGACTTCATACTCTGGACATTAATGCCATTGTGCAAACTGTCATTCTATGATATATCTATGTTTATCCATCCACATGGATATATTCCTGCTTGCACCTGTTATACATTCTAGGGATCTCACTCCTCTGAGCTCTCCATACTCCTGCTCCTCTCTACCCTCCAGCTTAACCAGACATAGCTGACACTCACTTGACTCCAAGTATGTCATTGTTGTAAATTTCTGTATTACCACTACAAAACTCTGGATTTGCACTGTCTTATTATGCACATTTTATGCATATGTATTTCCTGCCTGTATGCATTTTACTCTTGTATTTTACCTTTAACATTATGTAGCCTTTATTTCCTTGTATTGCATATGGAGCTTTTCTACCCGGGCCTCCGCTGTTACTGGGCACGTCTTCACCCAGTGGACTTCCTGGGTACTCAGACTGCACATACATGAATAACTTCTAACAGCTATCTTTGCATATTGTACCTGCTGTTGTACCTTTGTCTCACTTGTATTCACGGCTCTAGCTCACACAGGTTGTCAGGTATGGTCGGTCACGCTGGCACACACTAGGTATCCCTCACACTTCATCTGGGTTATCCTGTTAATGTCGGGTGTCTTCCTCACCCTTCTGCCGTTTGCCACTATGCGAGTGTGCACTATATTCTCCCGCATATTTGTGTGGTGACACATGCGTCACGGGAAGGTGTTTTATCCTGGGTACGAGGTTATGCATGACCACTCAGGTCTGGACAGTGTCTTGGACCTCTACTTCACGTTCTGACTTGTGTCCAGATATGTACAGGATTGGACACCTTGTCGTCATACCCATTCTACTATTTACACAGGTTACTTATCCCGTAAGGGATATTCCAGAAATTGGACCATTCCACACAGAAACAATATCAAAATGTATTTTGGCTTTATGAAAATGTCCAGGGGGTTTAACATGCAGGGAATACATGGTTTGCTATCCTGACACTGCCTAGGGTGACAATACCTACTACATATGCGTAGGGGTCGGTATGTGTAGCTGTGTCTGCAACGAACCATTGGGCCATGTACGGGTGGATTTGGTGGACGTTCTGTTATGGGGGTGGGTTGTGTGATGTGGAGGGTATGCTGGGTAGCCCATTATGCAGCCAGGTGTGTTGCATTTGTTATGGCCAGTTCCATCAGGACCAACCTGTGGGTATGTGACGGTGACATATCTATACATTTTGATTGCACATTTACATGATACATATGTTTGTGGGATTGTGTTCTACACTATGGCCTGTCTGCTTGTCTTGCAGCTGTTTCTCCATGTGTTTGTGTTTATGTCCACTTCACCCGCTGCCCCCTCCTATACCTCTGGTTCACCTTTTCTGCATACGACACAGTATCGCCTTTGCGGGTTTTACCATTACCCATCCACCCCTCACATGCAAATTACTCACATCCGATAGCTCACTACTTTTGTTGTTGGGCCATGATACGGCCAGAGTAGCACATTGACTGCCCTACAGGTGTTGGGTACCTTTATGGTTGAGTGGACTACCCTGCCATGTTTGCTTCCCACGTGCTATACCTCACACACATGGGTACACGCCCATACTTCACTTTCATTACTTAGTTGGTATACCCGGGTACAACCCGTTCGGCTGTGTCACATACTAGTTTGGCTTCTACCGATGACTCCCGGGTTTTGCAGACCTGTTGTTCTCACTGGGGGGATGGCACCTTTTCCTATGTCCATGCTATTCCTTCCACATATCTGACTGTTGTGGACAATGCCTCCCTACAGTCTACGGTACTGTTTCCACCTTTTTAATTGGCCACAATGTAACATTTGCGGTGGACACAACACATTTTACATGCCGACACATACCCACGGTCAGTTCGGCAGACAGAACTTACAACTCTTGCCTATATCTAAGCTTTAGTCTTGTAGCATTTCAGTGGCTTATTCTTTTTCTTATGACATTTATGCAATATACGTGTGGAGAACAACTGTTTAATGCCACTATTACATGACGTCTGAGGGATACTTATGTCCTATAATCTCTGCACATTTGCCATGTTTACAAGCTTGTGTCGGGACACATCTGGCCGCAGCAGTACTGTCGCTCGCAAAGTGGGACAGGTGGTATTCTTAGTCGATGGTACGGGTCATACTGTTCCTTTCGGCCTACGTGTCCTTATTGTTGTAGCTGTTTCTATGCCCCTGATTCGTTTACATGTGTATTCTATTCCCTATCACATTTGTTATGTGGGATACAGACATACCTTTTGTATGTGACTATTACATCCCTTGTGGGATATGATTCGGACATACAGTCACTACATATATCTACATTTCTCCTCGTGTATTTTATTATGGACACATCTGCACAGCTATGTACCCTCCCTCACATTATGGGTCAGCTGGTGACCCTCTCCATTGGGCTGGACGTACCTCCTGGCGGCGCCCTAGCATATGATATGTTTCACTTCCACATGGTATACCTATCAACACTATGTAGGACTAAGGGCACACGGTTTTTCTGTCATTTGTTCAAGGGTAGGGACCTGTTATTCCCTATCGTGCATTTGTGTTTGCTTCTTCATTTTCTGTTTGCAGGGACTATCTTGCATGCTTTGTATATGTTTCAGTCTCCACGGACACTGATAGGTGCGATTATTACTGCAGGTGGACTATAATATTCAGCAGTTTAGGTTGCTCATCGACAGCCAACATTGACACGCCTCCCTCCGCAACTTTATTACGCCCCATGCACTCCCGCACGTTTCCTATGCACGTGGCTGTGGCGGCATCACACCTTCATTAATATGCATATGGCGCTACTACTCCAAATATACACTGCACGGCTGGCGCAAGCCTTACACCGGCCGTGCGCCGAGCTTCATGAATCCGGGGGTCAGTCTCTTCTCCTCTCTAATTAGAAAAAAAACACTGCCTCACTGCTCCCTTCCAGTCACAGTTTCATCACTCTTTCCTCATCTATACAAAACAAATACTCCTTATAACAATCCAAATAGCCCCAACCTTTTCTCACTTTCCTAATGACTTTTATTTATTTATTTATTTGACATTTAACTGGGTTAGTCCAACTGAGCTAAAAAAGCACATTTTCAGTGGAGACCCGAGGAGAAAAGTTCCAGTATAGTGACATAATTATTTACAGAAAGTAAAAATTACATAATTATTTCCAGGATGTGAAAATACTAAAAATACTAAACAATATCATGATGGTAAATATATACATTTAAAAGTACATGAAACTGATGATATACAAACAAAGCAAAAGGAAATTGCCATGGTATATGAAGGCAGAAAAAATATTTTAAACTAACAATAGTAGAGGTTAATCCCTTTTTTTTTTTTTTTTTTTTTGGAAGGTGGGAGAGAGATGAAAGAGGAGGTATAACAGGAGGCTTGTAAAGAGAGGTATTAGTATGGTAAAGACACAGTGTTAGGTGAGGTAAGTATGAGCAATAAATATGAGGGTTATAGTAATCTGATATGTGGAGTAGGGAGGAAAAAGCAAGGGAATGGCAGTAAAATATAGAATAGGAATAGGTGAGATGTATGAAGGTATAGTTGGTTGAGTAGAAAGTGTTAGTAAATTAAGTAGGGGCATGACAGTGGTAGGTAGTAATTAAGTAGGATCATGACAGTGGCAGGACCGGGAGTCAAGTAAAAATTGTTTTAGCTGTTTTTTGACGTGTATGGGATGTGGGGTGGTTCTAATGGGTGAGGGAAGTTTGTTCCAGGAAGGGGTTACAGTACGTTTGTAGAGAAGTTTCCCTATGTTTTCGTTGGGTTTATAGATGGCCAAGATTTGTTGAGTGTATGTACAGAGAGCATGAATGGGAGTGTAATATGTAGCAAGAGAGGATAGAGAGGGGCAGGCTGTGGGTTTGTTCAAAATAGTGTGAAGGATTTTAAATTGAGTTAGTTGGAGTTGGGGAAATTCTAGCCATTGGAGCTTGTTGAGAGAAAGGCAGTGGTGTGAGTTATATGGTAAGCTGGTAGCAAAATGAGCTATTCTGTTATATGTTTGTACAAATCCCCTGGCCCTGAGTCCACCACCCCCAGTAACCAACTGTCATTCAGTTTCCAACCAGTTGCCACTTCACTTATCCATGCCTTAATCAAAACATTAAAACCAACTACACTCTCTGCTGATCTACTCCCTGCTGAGTATCTACAAAAAGCAGCAGATGCCATTGCCTGCCCCATCTCAATACTAATCAGTCGAATCATAGCAGAAGCCAAAACCCCCTCCATCTGGAAAATATCCCATGTAATCCCACTTCACAAAGGCGGCAGCTCTACTGAAGTATCTAATTATAGGCCAATAGTTATATTATCTCCACTTGCAAAAATAATGGAAAAATGTATTCATAGACAACTGCTTCACCACCTAATTCAGAATAATCTTTTGGCTGACTCTCAGCACGGCTTCAGACTTCATCACAGTAATGCTTCAGCCCTCCTAGCCTTCTCTAACACCATAAACCATAATCATAACAATAATAACCTATCCTCTGCCCTCTTCTTGGATCTCTCCAATGCATTTGATATGGTTGATCACCAACTACTAATCCACACCCTGAAAACATTCTGTCTAGATACTAAAGCCCTTCAATGGTTCCAATCTTATCTGAGTGGCAGACAGCAGGCTGTCCTTTGGCAAAACAAACTATCTAACCTCCTACCCAACTCCCTTGGTGTTCCCCAGGGTTCTATACTAGGGCCCCTTCTGTTCTTCATTTTTATCAATGACCTTTATGCCGTCCTCCCAAAAGTCAGCTGTGTTCAATACTCAGATGACTCCACCCTGATCTGCTCGGCCACATCTCAGACAGATCTATGGTCATCTACCCAGAATACTTTCAACATAGTAGAAAACTGGCTTTCTGGTCGTCATCTGATCTTAAATCCCAAAAGAAAAACAAAGCTGCTACTCTTCCCACCAAACTCATAGGCCCGCTGCATTTACCTTTACCATAAAATCCAATAATGGCACTATAATCTCCCCAGACACCTCTACAAAACTACTAGGTGTTATCATAGATAATAATCTTAAATTCGACCTGTGTTAATCAAACTATCAAAACCATCAATAAAAAACTAGGATCACTTTACAGGATTAAAGTCTTCCTAACCCCTCCGGCTAGAATAGCCATTGTACACTCTCATCTACTCTCAACTCTTCTCTATGCATCCCCTTTATTCACTAACTTAAACAAGTCTGTTCTTAACAAACTCTCTACCAGCTACAACCACATTGCCAGATTTGCCACTGGTCTGCCTTTTAGGAAACACCACTGTATCAATCTAAACAAGCTTGGGTGGCTAGAACTGCCCAGTTTGATCCAGTATAACCAACTGATCATGGCATATAAAGTCCTTTACAATCCGGACAATACTCCTGCACTTAAAAACATTATTACCCCCTATAATAATCCTAGACTTCTTCAATCTTCCAATAGATTGCTAGTTCAAACTATCAAAACTAATAACTCAGAAGGTGACTCTCTCTTTGCCAACTCTGTAGGTAGAACCTGGAACTCACTCCCAGCTGATATTACCCTATTTACCACCCTGAGTTAATTTAAGAAAATACTCAAACAATATTTGAAACTAAACTGGCTATGTCAGTGTATCAAACCTGACTAACTCTCTTCTAGTATGGTGTTAAAAAATTGTAATTTAGCTTAGTTGTGTTACATATCCCGGACTTACACCCAGGTTTTTCTCAAACCTTGGAATTGTATAACTTGTTAAGTATGTAACCAGTGTATAAATTGTATTAAGTAATCTTATATGCTTACCTTGGAGCTTTTCTTCCCGGTCCTCCGCTGAAAATGGACATGAATCCAGTTGGACTATCCCGATCAACAAATGTAAAATAAAAAAAATAAAATAAACTAATTTAGTTAAAAGTGTAGTCTGGATATTAGTAAGGATAGGGACTGCATAGAGAAGGGAGGGGAGGAGTGCTTGAGCCAGTGAATGTTTCATGTCAGGGGTAAGAAATTTTCTATTTCTGTATAATAGTCCTAGTTTTTGGTGTTTTTTTTTTTTTTTTTACACAATGTTAGATGTGCAGGTTAAATTTCAGTTCTTCATCAATAATGGTACCTAAAAGTTTAGTATGGGGGTCAGCTATAATTGTAGTTGAGTCAAGGGATGTAATGACAAAGGTAGATTTATGGTGTGTGAGGGGTCAGGGGAGGAATAATAAAAGTTTATGTTTGGGAGGATTTAAGATGAGCTGATTGTCACACAGCCATTTTTCAGTGGAAAGGAATGAGTTTTGGGTGCGTGTGTGGAGGTCAGTGATAGTGTCTGAGATGGTTACCAGTGCTGAGTCATCAGCATATTGTATAATTGAGGATTGTGTTCAGGCAGTGTGGAGGTCATTAGTGAAGATATTGAAGAGTAGAGGACTAAGAATGAATCCTTGGGGGACACCAGTTTTGATGGGTTGGAAGGAGGAACAGGAAGTAAGACATCTGACTGATTGCTGCCTATTGGAGATGTAACTTGCAAACCAGTCAAGAGTGGGTTGTGAGAGGCTGAGATTGGAAAGTTTAGACAGACGTAAAGGGTGAGAGACAGTATCAAAGACCTTGGAGTGGTCAAGGAAAAGGCAGGATACTAACTGATTGTTGTGGGTAAAGGATAATAGTGTGGTGTTAGTACTATGGTATGGCAATGTGTTTATCAAAGGTGAGATTACTATCTACTTGGGTCCCCAGATCCCTTATTACGTCTTCCATATTTAGGGGACTACCACCTGTGTGGTAGTTTGTGGGTACTTTGTTTTTTCCAAAGGGGATGACTATGCACTTTTTGGCATTTAGCTTGAGGCCAAGGTTTTAACAGCAGGTATCCGTCTCAGTGAGACCCTTTTGGAGGTGTCAGCTGGAGAGTCAATTATATCATATTTCATTATCAGCCACCTTCCCCTTTTCAAATATATTCATAGTTAAGCTGCCTTTTCCTTTCATTGTTTTAATTATTAGAAATCTCAGGTAATATTACAATATCTTTAGTGACATTAAAGATACTGTAATATTACAGTATTACAGTATCTTTAGCAATGTTGTAGTTCTCTGCTATATACAAGCCTGTATATATTTCTTAAGAATGTTCAACACTGTATATACCTATGCAAGCTATGCACATACTCTGTTTCTAAATTATGTTCATATTAGCTATTGTAAAGAATTTTTCTGTCATGTATCTACACCTACCTATATTTTGTATTCCTTCTGATATCATGTAATTGTATTTTATGTATATGTCAAAACTGGTGTTAAGTGTGGAGCTTTTCTCCCTGGGCCTCTGCTAAAAAGGGTTTTATCCCATTTGGACTTTCTAGATAAACAAAGATAAATAAGGTTCAGGTGATATCTGAGTTGTCTGTGGACATCTGGAGTATGGAGAATCATTCCTCCCTCATTTTTAAGTTTTGGAAAGAAGACAAGAAGATGGGTAACTGGCTAAAAAGAACTTTGACACACTTTAGGTATAAAGGAAGGATTAGATTAGTTCTTAAGGAAACCCCATCTTTGTGGAAAATGTGCAAAGGCTGACCCATCTTAAGTGCTTACAACTTAGACACTCTTTTTGCAGAAGTCAGAGCAATCAGCAAAACTGTCTTCTATGTTAAGAACTTCAAATCAGACTGATGAGTTGGTTGAAATGGAGTAAGAGTTAGTTTTTAAAAAAAACAAAGGTAAGATCCCAAAAAAGAGCAACCTTTCTAGGAGGCTTTGTGAGTAATACCCTTTCAAATACATTTTAACATGGGAATGTATAGAAAGGGGGGATCCATAGGCAGACATACTGAAATGGATAAAAATTAAACCTTGGTAGAGGAGTAAGAAAGGTCAAAGGATAACAACTCACACAAATATTGCAGAACCAGAAAAATACTACCCTTAAAAGGGTCCTGGTTCTTGTCTTGGCAACAACAAGAAAATATTTTTCATTTGCTGATACATGATTTATTAGTATTGGGGATTCTTGATTCCATTAATACCTGTTGCACATCCTCAGAAAAAAAGTCTCCTAAAATGTATTAAAACTCTGGCATTCAGGCATTTATTTGTAATTGTTTGGAGTCAGGATATATCAAATACCTCTGGTCCTGTGTGAGTAAATCCAGTATGTGTGGAAGCTTGTGGCAATTACCCCTAACTATTTCCAGAAGAAGCAGGAAGGTACAGTTGTGTAGGTTGCACTTATCCATAACAGTAAATGTTTGAAATCTTCACTGCTGCAGTTGTCTTTAGGCTATATGGATTGCTTCCTGCCCAGAAAACAGCAACCGGACAACTTCCAAAAGCTCTGGCTTCCTCCCACAACACTCTGAGTACTGATTGGACAGCCCTGTGGAGGGAAATCAGCAATCCGAGTGAAGCTTTCTTCAGGACTTTCTTGCTCATAAGTAAAGATGGAGGGTACTCATCCTGAACCTCTAAAAGATAAAATAACAAGTACCATTATATCCCAAGAAATAACTATATACAGAATTAGGGGTGTGTGGTTATGGTGAGGAATTTGAACATTTACTGTTATGAGTAAGTGCAATTTACACAACTGTATTCTATTAATCATTTCCACTTCTGCAGTACACTTTATGCTATATGGGTCGATTACTGAAGCCCATCCAACCTGGGAAAAAGAAGAATATGGATCCAGGATCCCAGAGCGAATGGTCCTAGCAAAGCCTGTCCTGGATCTAGAAAATGAGGTACTTACGTATTATCGCAACCACATTTCTAACCTGCAATAATTCATAAAGTGATTGCGAAACGAGTTCATCTTCAAGTAAAAAGGGGTGTGTAAACTCCTAATTAGCCTTGCATGACATTTGATGTAAAACAGGAAAAGGAGTAACAGAAAAATTCCTCTTCTGGGGTACCATCCTTTCCAGATGTAACTTAACGGAACTTAGTAAAATCACGGTAGTAATTTGCATGGGTTTTACACTGCAAAAAGATAAGTGAAACTAAAAAAATACAGTTGGCGATGCAATTGATAACTGAAAGTAGTTGTTGGAAATAATAAAAACGTACTTGCGTCTTAAAATAAAATGCTTATTCTGTAGCATGCATACCTCAGATCAACCCTTTCCAGACTGAGATTTTGATTAACACTACTTGAAAAGAGATGGTGCTGGCACTACGCCCCATAACCCCAGCTGGATAGATGTGATCAGGGAAAGAGAAAATATAGGTATGGTTCCCCTTGCAAACAACATTAAAGGAAAAAACATCTTGCTTACTATGCTGTGTGCATTTTAATTTTGATCAGGGAGTGTAGACTGTGTAGAAAATGATGGACTCAATATAATTAATGTGGTTGCGGTAATATGTCATATGGATATGCATTTCATGTAACACAGTAATGTTATGCTAAGAGCGATTTCATTTGCATGATTATTCCTGTTAGGCTGCGTACACTATAGAGCATGGAAGGAATAAATAATACAAGCAAGGTGCTGGTGAGAAAGCGTGGTTGCATCTGCCGAGAAATGTGGTTGCGATAATACACAAGTACCGGTGTTTTTAATGTTTTTACGTCAACATTTTGGATGTTGACATTGGATGTATTCAGTCTTTAGTAATACACGCATCCATATATAGTAGATGCAGTGGAAAAATAAATGGATTATATAGAAGAAATTGAACATTTAGACTTTCAAGGATTTGTAAGTGACAGCAGGTAAGGATTTTTTTTTTTTTGTGGCTGTGCCATGAGATTTCATACACATTGCCTCTACTCTCTACTTCCTTATGATCCAGTCATCATTTTATTTTATATAGAGTTGCTAACCATTCAAGGCACATTTTCAGTGTAGGTCCAGGAGTGCTGGAGGCTGAAGGAGTCAAGCACAAAACTGAATCTATTAGCCACTTGTAGCTTTAATTTCATGCAGTAAAGTTCAACAATGTGGAGTTATCATGGAATGTTCCATCTTATTCGATAAACTCTGTGCTTCACTGTACACCTTCAAACTGATTCAAACTGATATCATAACATGTTTCTACTAGCTTGAACACTTGGTAGATAATTCTTGGCTTTTGCCCAGTATAACCGATAAGAACACGATATTAATCTAAGCAGAAGATATTGACTTTTCTTTGTTTATTTTCTCTAAAATTTATTTTTCATTTGTTTACCAGGTAGCTGGCCAAGTCAAGAGACCATTTCCATCCACAACCCTGGCCCAAGGCTCATGCAGTATAACAACATGAGATTGAAATGCTATGCTGCTCGGTTAAAAAAACTCCAGCTCTACTCAGTTGCATACCGCCTACTTCAAGGCGATCTATGCCTGACATGCAAAGCTATGTCAAATCCAGAATTAATGGACATGCTCCACCTCAGTAAATCTAAATCCCTTAGAGCCACACGTTCGAGGGACTTGAACCTCAGCACAGAAATAAACAGAACTTGCTGGAGGGACAGGTTCATAACCCAGAGGCTCCCTTCGCTCTGGAATAGAATTCCAGTTCATGTGAGGCAGAGCACCTCACTGAATCTCTTCAAGAAGAATCTCGATAAGTGGATGGGGGATCGTAGGTTTGTCCCAGGGATTACTCCCGTGTCACTATTAGACAGAGGGACAGTAAACTAAACCTTAAAAAGGGCACAGTATACTCAAATCAAGGGGTGGCGTAAGCCATACAGAATCGGGCTAGGCTTATAATTGCCCCAGGGCAGATAGCCTAGTATGAACCTATGAACCTATGAAATAACAGTACAGTGACAAGTGAATATAATATTATAAGAAAGAAAAACAATCAACAAGAGAATATAACAATGTGAGAAAGAAATACGGTACTTGCATATTAATGCAACCAGATCATGAAAGCCGCTTTATGAAAAAACTTCAATGCATTCTCAATTTAGCTTAAAGCATATAACATATAGGAAACATTTTATTAACTGAATTCAAGTAAAATGTACAACTTTCCCCTGGCTTTGGCTATTTGCCACCCCCCAGCCATTATCTTTGCCCACAATGATAATCATTGAGCAACGAAGGTTAGCCGTGTGGGTCCTGGTGTGTGGCGGTCCAATAAAACGATACAGATCTTTTTTTTTTGTTTTGTTGTACTAAAAATTGGTAAAGTAGATCATAAAGATCATGTTCCTTGTAACATAAAACTAACGCTATGTACATAAGTAATTATGGCAATGAACCTATACCTGTAGCTGTCCACAGATTTTCGCACTCGCAGAATGTCCATATACATTTACCTCCTATTTTTGTCTGTTCCTAAAAACAATGTTTCTCCTTCTAGTTATCTGTTGTGACAGTTTTATTATCCAGTAGCAAAGGATGGCTAGATAAGTCACCAGCTGCACTCTGTGAAAACCTGCTAGGTGAGGAACGTATTCCCGATAGCTGTATCCTTACAACAGCTGTTCCACATTTCCGTACACACACCACGCACATGGAAATTTCCACACACCTTCAAAATAAGGACGAGCACCCCCCATACAGATTTTGCCCGCCAGTCTTAAAAAAATGGATAGCTGTGTTCCTGTGAAGGGACACAATCACGCTCCGGTATTAACGCAACCTCTAAATACACACATTTTTGACCATATTTCCTGTTAAGTGATACTTGTACAGTGACATTGACACAGTACATATATTAAATTGATATTATTTTCTGTATTTCAGCAAGTTAAGATGTTGCATACCAGTAAAACTGGGTCTCATTTAACATGTTTTAACTACATTGCCATTATTTAACCAGTTGTGATACATTTAGCTCCTGGTTGCAATAATAAGTAAGTACCAGAAATACAGTGTAATGGAATATTTATAGCACAAATTAGTAGAGATAAGACAGTAGATGTTGTGCATCATTACTAAAGAATCAAATAACTATTTTTAGCTGATTTCACTACATTATTTACTTAGTTTATGTTTAAAACAATGTCAAATAAGAATATAGGGGATGGAATAGCAGTGAACAAGATTAGTGGAGAGACACCAGTAGCTCATGATCTTATGTTACCCACTGTCCCTCAAGCAGAAGCATTTATATTTGTCCTTAATGTGAATATGCTTTTTTTCCCTAAATATGAGACTATCTGTTAGGGATCTTATTTCTTAAGGTAGATGATTCAAGCCAGCTAGTATGGTTTAACTGAGGACTTTTCTCCTATGACTAGACCAAATAGGGGGGGATGAAAACTGACAGAACTATCATGGTTGTCTTCAAGATAGTACAAGGAGGATTTGTTGCGCAGTTTATTTCTTAGTGAAAACAAAAATGATTTATGTAAATTCAAATGTAAATATTGACAGACAGAGGATGGCTGTGACTGTTTCAGATAGCCTTTTAGCCTTTTCTGCTATGAGACGGTGATGCTCATCCCTAAGGGGAGATCAATGAATGTGCCTATTGTATTTATGGTAGTTTGTATGGTTATGGTATTTATGATAGAATGTAATACAATTACAGGGACAGTATATTCTAGACTTGGGATGAGAATGCTTATAGCAAGAGCATGCCTTGTTTTAGGGGTTAGATGACTGGATATCTTCTAAGAGTATTTTAACTTATTTGATGCCGTTTTCAGTAATAGACTGTATGTGAGGGGTAAAACAGAGCAAGAAAGTCAATATCACACCTAAATAGTTGTGAATAGGCAACACAGGCATAACTTCCACCTCCTTTCTCCAAATTTTAATTTTTCCTACTGATTTTCTTGCAGCCTTAAACATCATGGGAGATTCATAAAGGTTATCACGAATTGTAGACTACATATACACATATACTCTTTCTGAGTGGCTACAAAACACAAAAAAATGTAGTAGGGATTTTCTTGAATACAGATTGTGTACGTATAGTGTACATAAGTATAGACATTCATGAGTTTGGCTCATAGGCTTGTATTTGTGAAAATATGCTTTCCTGTGAGTCAGTTATGTTTAACATACTACTATCCTTCAGATGAGTTTTTGAAACATTAGGCATAATATTATTTATATCTATTTTGCAACCATGTCTGCTGCTTGTCAAGTATCTCCTAGTGCATCTGTTTTTTGTTTGGCTTCCACAGGATACTGTCCAGTTGCTCCTCTACCTGCACCTCAATGGATTCACTGGCCCACTCATTCCATGAATATGGGAGCTGGGTGTTACCACACTAAGCAAAATCTGTATGGCCATTTGTTCCTGTCTAGGAATCGTGATCAGGTTGGGAGGATGGCCTAATGGTTAAGGTGTTTGCCTTACAAACACAAGGTGCAGGGTTTGAGTCTCACAGGGCAGTTAGCCTAGTACTAACCTATGAACTATCACACTCTGGCTAGGCTTATAAATGCCCTAGGGCAGATAGCCTAGTATGAACCGATGAACCGATGAACGAAGTCCTCCACTCCCCAGTAAGACTCGGGTGATAGGGAGTAGGCCAGCTTACTGGTTCTGGAGGTGGCTTACTTTCTCCCTCTGTAAGCAGCCCCTTAGCATTTCCTTCAAGCAACAAGATTTTTGCCTGCCAGGGATAAGCATATCTGTTCATGCCAGTTTCCCTTCAGCTACATAGTGTGAATGCACTATTGACAAAGAAGATTTAGGAGGTTCAAACTCCAAAAGGTGAATACCAAATGCTCCTGCTAGCTGTCACCCATGTGGCATGCCAGAACTGTCCCCCTCCCTCCTTCCCTCCAACCAGTATGGCTGAGCTTGCAACAGCCGATCACTCCAGTCCTCCCTTGCCAGCTCCTACAGGTACCCAGGCCCTCATCAAACTCAGGTGCTGCGCCATAGTCAGTACTTTATCCCTTGGCACTCTGGAGCTGGACTTCCCCAAAGCATCTTGAGCCCATTCATTCCCCTTTATTAGTCATCCCAGAAGAGATGACCTCAGAAAACATCATCCAGGAAGCAGTGAAGGCACTTTGTATCCTTCCTATTATACTGGCAATGACTGACTTTACTTTATGGACCTAACCTTACCCTTAGTGGTTGACATGAGCACCTACACCACTGCAGAGCAGCCTACAACCCCCCCACCCACTACCTTTCATTGTGTATGCTTCCAACCACAAGCTACAAGGCCAATATCACTGGCTTGGGAACACCAAGACTAGTCCCCAGTCCTGGCCATTCTAGTGCAATGCAAGATGGACTGGAATCACTGGTCTACCTCTACCCCCCAAGATGTGCAAACTGACCCCATTACTGACATGTTAAAGTTTTGTTAAAACTGTTCCATCCTTGTAAGGGAAAGGAGTAATAGCAACTGACAAATTAAACAAGGGAAGACTCATGCACTGTGCATGAGGAAGATACTGAGACAAACTGAGAGTCTGCAGTAGCCTGGGAAAGAACCACAGACAGACTGGAACACTTTACAGTAAATATTTTGTTTCCTTTTTCAGTTAGACCTGAAACAAATTCCTGCTATTGAGTTCTGATTTAAAGAAGCAAAACTGGGTACCAGTAAGCACATTTTGGTTATTTCAAAGACTTGGCCAAAATGCAGTGTGTATATTTATAGAGGACTGAATATTCGCCATATGCTAGTTCCTCATTTCAAGGTTTCAGCCTTGGCAGAATGGATCCTTTCAGCCTCATGTGCTTATAAGAAGTTTTGGTGCCCAAGAGATAAAACCACCAATCAGCCCTAATTATTCTACTGAACCTTCCACATCACAAGCTGCCTGTCTGGCTACCCCAGGGATATAAACAACCCCATGTGCCACAACTGCCTTCAGACAGGTCTTTGCTGTTAAATGTAACAGGAGCAGTCCTGCACTACTTTTACTCTGCAGTCTTTCAGTGACACCATCCTTCATTTGTTTTACTTTATTTTTTTCTCATAAGCCAAGTTCCTGTATTGCATGCTCTTTAGCTGCTTCAGCACTACTCTCACGGTCCTGCTAACCAGTAGGCGAACGGACATGGATTGGACTTATTGATATTCCATTTGTTTTTTTGCCATAAATGATGTGATTTTCACTGGACTCAATGCCTTTCGATTAGTTAATTGTATTAAAAGCTTGCTTATATCCATCATGTAGGAACTCCCACTGGGTTATTGGACTGGTTTTTAGTTAGTTTTAGTCAATTTCCTTTGGACTTTTTTATTGCATACGCATACAAGTCTTGCTTTATCATGCTGATCTTATTTTCATATTGTGCTTACTGTTGTTTTTTTGCTTGTACATTCTTCTTGTTTGTTTTTATTCAATAAATATTATGTTAGACTCTTTGTTTTTAACCAGCTCAATTAGTGTGGTCAGAAAATCAGAAAGTTGTCCTCATACATATTGGAAACTTTGAATTACTGATCTATAGGCTCTACATTTTTCAAAGAATAGAACATCTTTTCAAATCTAGCAAAATGCTATTTTTGTCCTTTGCCTTGTGTCTGTATTTAGCCACGTTGGTGTGTTTCACTGCTGTAACTTTGACTTAAGCAGGGATATAGCCCTTATTGCGTGCTGTGAGGCCATGATGGATGATACCCTGATTTCTGAAGGAATGGATAATATTTCTAAGTAGCAACATAGTGTTATTTCCATGTATGCCTTCATTTTGAATGCACTGTAGTAAGCTAAGCCAGCTATTCATATGTTATATATAGGACAAAGCATCACAAGTTGCACAGCTATCCCAAGATCCATCTGTTATGTGACCCAGCAGTTTTATTAGCCTGCCAAAGTAAAGCTATTGACACTTATTTAAGAATCATTTAGATTTACATATTAAAAAAATAAAAGAAAAAAATCTTAGTTATTTGTTAAGGGGGTAAGATGTTTAACATTCAGATTAGAAAACAAACAAAAAGTACATTCAGATTACTGTTCTAGTAGCCTAAGCTTTTTGGGTTCTGCAGCCAGCTTTCAAGGCTTAAGGAAGCCTTCCACATGCTCTAACTATCAGGAGTTTGCAGGAGCTTCAAAATTAGAGTGACAAATCAGGCACAGCTTTTTTTTTTTTTTTTTTTTGCTGCTGAAGTGTGCTCCTTCAGCAGGCCCCATTCAACTGTTACTCAGCTAGTGATCTTTCAAAGCTGGGTAGGTAAGTCTCCCATTGGGGGGATAGCTAGAAATCCTGTGCCAGCCTTTTCCAGGAGTGTGTGTGCGTGTGTGTGTGTGTGTGTGTGTGTGTGTGTGTGTGTGTGTGTGTGTGTGTGTGTGTAAATCAAAATCTCAAAGTGTGTGTCAGCTACTTCGGCAGAGACACGAAAATTGTGCTTTTCTGACTACAGTATCGTGTTTGCTAGGAAACATAATTTTTTTTGCAATTGTCAATGTATTTTTTGGAAGTTTATGTGTAATTGGTTTTTATGAGCATTTCTGTGTACAAATTCAATTTTTTTACAAAATTTGTAGATTTGTATATTTGGGGTAGGATTTTGTGTTTTGGGAGACTTGTCAGTGGCTTACTTACCACCATAACACTTGTTCTCTACCTTACCCTTTACTGACTTGATTAAGCTACACTATTTGACTTTCAGGTCACACTCACAGCTGACTTATGGAGTAACTACCAGCCTCTGTAGTTTTACTTTCGCCTCTCTCAAAGAAAAATAAAGTTGTCAAGGACTATATGGGTGCCAAGCTAGCTCCTGCTGTGCCTCAGCCACTGTTGTGGGCACTCTTGATTTCTCAGAGCTCTATTATTTCCCCTGATCCCTCTGGTCTTACATCTACATCTACCAAGGATCAGAGGATAGCCATAATAGCTGGGGAAAAGGCCCATCACTTAATCCTGTTGAGCTCACAGACTTAAACTTCCTACCTGCGGGAGTGCCCACAACCCTCCAGGACATGTGCAGTCATTACTAAATACAATCCTGGGTATTGACTAGAATATCTATAGTATTACATAGGGCTGAAGTGGCTAGGCTTGAAACTAGCTGGCCATTTCTTCAGATGAGACGTTAACCAAAGTTCCATCTGTTGGAGGTGGTAGTAGCTTGGGTGGATGTAAAAGATCCCATGGCACCTATTAAAAAGAGTAGGGGCCCTTTATTTAGCAAATCTTGAATATTTACAATATAAATTGAATAAATAAAATAATATTTATATTATTTACAACATTATACACAAACTTCTTACATTGACCTTGTGATGCCCCTTCACTGGCCCAGTAATCAAGGATCCCTGATCCTCACCACTAACATCAATGAGGGACATGCACATAGGGAGGATGACAAGTACACACAGTAAAGTACAATTTCCCTTAAGAGCACACAGAGATCACAGTCAGTCTGGGGTTAAGATCTCAGCCCAGCGGTCGAGCCAAAATCTCCAACATCCTCTCTGTCCAACCAGTGCTTTGTGTCCCTGCCCAAGCAGCTGACACACACACTTTGAGAGTTTGATTTACGCACACACACACACACACACACACACACACACACACACACACACACACACACACACACACACACACACACACACACACACTCTCTCTCCTGGGAAAGGCTGGCACAGGTTTACTAGCTATGCCCCCTTCTGCCCAGACTAAAAGGTAGTTATCACTGCCACCAACCAGCTCTTTATCAGCTACTATAAGACCCTTCCCAAAGGGTGCCCAATTCTATTGTATAATGTTATTATTATCCAAATGGTAAGTGTGATCAACAGCAAGGCTATTTAAGAGTGGCCTGTACAGTGTCACCAAATATATATGCAAGTACTCTAAGAGCTTATATATCTCTAAACAAACCAGCCACAATTAAAAGGTTTAAATATATTTAATAATACACAATAAAAGCACAAGACAATACTTAATAACTCAACACAGTGACAACAGAGTTCAGAATCACAGGAAATGTCCATACAGCAACTCAAAGGGTGAAAACCCTGTGGATTCCTGGGGAACCTCTCTGTAAGCAAACAGATGGGGCAAATATTTGTCCCACTCCCTCTTAAAGTGGTCTGCAAATGCCTGTAGCATGGTCTTGAGTATAAAGTTTAACCTCTCAACAAGACCATTAGTCTGGGAATGGTAGGGGTGGTCTTTAGGAGCTGCACCCCATAGTACTTCCACAGACAAGCCAGCAGGTCTGACATGAAATCTGTACCTCTGTCAGTCAGTATTTCTTTTGGGAAACCTACCCTGCTGAAAATCTCGAACAAAGCATTTGCCACCTTTTCTCCCTCAATGGAGGACAGAGCCACTGCTTCAGGGTATCTGGTAGCATAATCTACTACCACTAGGATACACTTTTTCCCTGGGGAACTTGGGGTACTCAGAGACCCAACAATATCCATAGCTACCCTCTGAAATGGCACTTCAATCACAGGCAAAGGCATCAAAGGAGCTTTTACCTTGTCTCCTGCCTAGCCTACCTTTTGGCACTCTTCACAGGTCCTGCAGTACCCTGTTACATCTCTGGAAATCCCAGCCAATAGGCGTTCTGCATAATACATCTCTTTATATGTTTTATGCCCATATGACCTGCAAAGGGAATATCATGGGCTATGGCTAGAAGTGACAGATGTTAGGCTCTAGGCACTACAAACTGCTGTATTCTCTCATGCTCTAGCCCTCCCTCAGGAGTCCACTCTCTATAGAGTAACCTTTGTCCCTGTATACAGATTCCCCCTTCCCTTGAGAATCAGGTGCCTCACTAGCAACCTCCCTCAGGTCTTGCAATGTAGGGTTTGAGAACTGAGCCTGTCTCAACTCTCTCTTTGTAAGGCTTCCCAGCTCCCATTCCACAGGAAGTCTGGTATCCTCTGACAGCGGTGCCTTACTGTCAGCCTGGGTACTACTACTCTCCTATGCCCTTGCAGGGGTCTATATTAGAACACCGAAGTCTTAAAACTTTGAACATTCTAATATCGACCCCTATTCATCAAAAACTTAAAATATCGAGCATGCAGAACAGCAAATTTTTTCCCAGGGAAAAAATTTGCTGTTCCGAGACACATACACACAACACAAGCACACCAAAAAAACAGCAATCCACACACATACACTTAAACTCCTATATCTAACCCTACACTAAACTGTACATACACTACTATCTATCCACTTACCTTAACTCAAACCCTAACCCTAAGGTCCGTCACTATCGCACACTCACCTCACCCGCGCCCTAACCCTAACTCACCTACCCCGCCCTAACATCTGTCACAATTGCACACTTACCTGACCCGCGTCCCAACCCTAACTCACCTAACCCATGCCTTAACCCTCACATCCACACAATCCCACACTTACCTGAACCCGACCCATAATCTTCCACCACAGTGCTGAAAATAGCAAAGCGACAGAAGCGGCCAACCAAATTTTTTCCCTATGAAAAAATTTGGTGTTCTGCAGATTCTCCATTTTCAGCATTCGCTGAATAGGGTTCAATATTAGAACATTCGAAGTTTCAAGGCTTTGAAGTTCTAATATCGACCCCTCCTTGCAGTCACTCTGTCCAAGGGAACATCAGTGCCCACAAGCAGCTGTGGTTCACCTTTAGTCTCACTGCTACAGGGTAGCTCCCTCCCTGAAGTAACCACCTCACCAATCCTGGCTGCAAGTGTGTGGTCTTTCTGAGTCTCCCCCAGGCTACCAGGCCCAAATGCTTGTCTCCAAGTCTGACTGCATGTAACTTCATGCACACATGTTACTGCCTTATCAAAATCATTCCCTATCAGGACATCTTCGGGGATATCCTCAAACACACCTACTTGCTTGCTTCCTTTTCCACTTTCCCAGTCAAGGTGAACCCTAGCCAAAGCTATTTGGAATGGGGTCCCTCCTAAAGCTCTGACTGGAGTAGACTGCCCAAGCAAATAGTGCTCCTCTGTAACCATTGCAGGCTTCACAATGGTTAGGTCAGAGGCTGTGTCTCTCTTAGCCATGGCCTCTTTCCCATTCACTAAGATAGGATATAACCTCATGTGGTAGTTTGGTACCCTTGTTGTCTCGAGACAACTTATTGTTGGCATTTTGTCATTCTCACTTACTGGCTCTCCCACATTTTGTTCCCCACCTTATCTCCGTGGACATCTATATGCAGCATGGTCCCACTGGTTACATTTAAAACATTTAACCCTAGATCCTGGACTTGTACCTGGAATAGTGACTTCCACTGGTACTGGCAGATTCTGTAGGGGCAGTCTGGGCTGCCCACCATGGGTTCTGTTAGACTCATGAGCAGCACTGGATGTCCCTTTCCTGTGCAGGGATGCCCTGCTTGCTAGGTATAGGTCTCCCTTTCTTCCCCAACTTATCTACAGTAGCACATTGTCTATCAGCTAACCAGATTCTCATGCCCTCAGGCAAAATGCTAAGGGCTTGTTCCCTCACCAAAATGTCTGCCAGCCCTTCAGAAGTGGTGATCTGACATTCACTCAACCACCTATGAAAATAAGTGCTTAATTCAGCAACATATTTACACACACTTTCGTCTGCCTTGTGTCTATGCTCATGAAACTTTTTCCTATAAGTTTCAGGTGTTAACTTAAAAAAATTCTAGCAAACAGTTCTTCACAACATTATAATTTAAACAGTCAGTATCAGACAGTTTGGACATTACAGTTACAGCTTTACCATGGAGTAAGGGGGTAAGGAATCATACCCAGAGCCCTTGGTCAACATCATACTGTTTACATACCCTCTCAAATATATGAATGAAACTATCAAAATTATCCCCCTTTCTAAATTGCAGAAGAAATTTACTGACCTTTGTTGCTTTTGGGGTTCATTTACTCCTTCCCCCATTACCTCCATGACTCTGGCGAAAAGTCAGCATCTCCTTTTCATGTTGCCTCTGCCTCTCCTTCTCCTCAGCATCCAGGCAGTTTCTCATTTTCCTCAGTCTCTAGACACCTCAGTCTTTCTGCTGCTTCTATTTTCAAACTCTTGGCCTCCAACTCAAGTCTCTTTAACTCTAGATGGATTTTTAAGTCCTCTGTAGAAAGGCTGAGTTGTACATCTCCATGGCCAATCTGATTGCCCTCCTGGTTGATATTCTCTGATGCAGCTGTGGCTAAAGCTGCAATCATGTCTGCTTTAGTCAGGTTGGCATGCATTAGGCCTTTAGCCTGGCACATCTCAGCCGACTGGCTCCTTGTCAGCTTGCCATACTCCTCTGCTGACATGATTGCCTGCTCTCCTTGACTAACTAAGCTAACAAAAAAAAAAAATAAAACAATTGTGATATGAACTCTGAATGTTCACTGCATGGCTGATTAAGAGTACAAACACATTCAGTGATCACTGTATGCAAGCTACAGGAATTCAATATCCACACCACTACAAGCCAATTAATATGTGACTTGGCTATTTTTATTTTTATTTATTCTATTTATCATTTGATAACTGGGAAAGTCTGACTTGGAACAAAGCCAATTTTCAGCGGAAGCCTGGGGAGAAATGTTCCAGATGCATGTCTTTGTAATGTGGGAGGAAACTGGAGCACCCAGAGGAAACCCACATGAACACAGGGAGGACATGCAGACTACACACAGAAGTCACTCCAGCCAAGAATCAAACCGAAGAACCTCTTGCTGTGAGGTGACAGCGCTACCACTGCACAACTGCGCCGTCCTAAAATAATCTCTATCTCACCACTATCAACCAATTAATATGTGATGTCGCTATCCCACCACTGCCACACAATTAATACGTGATGCCCCTGCAATGACCCAGTAATCAAGGAGCCTCAGTCCTCACCACTAATACCAGTGAGGGATGTGCACATTGGGAACATGACAAGTATACACACAGTAAAGTACAATTTCCCTTAAGAGCACACAGAGATCACAGTCAGTCTGGGGTTGGTTTCTCCCTCTCTCTCCAGATCCCCAATAAGACTCCCCACTGGCACAGCTATAGGGTTAAAATCACAGCCTAATGGTTAAGACAAAACCTCCAGCACCCTCTGTCCAACCAGTGCTTTTTTGTCCCTGCCCAAGTAGCTGACACACACACTTTGAGATTTGATTTACATACAAATACACACACTCCTGGGAAAGGCTGGCACAGGTTTAGTAGCTATGCCCCCTTCTGCCCAGACTAAAAGGTAGTTATCACTGCTACCAACCAGCTCTTTATCACCTACTATAAGGCCCTTCCCAAAGGGTGCCCAATTCTACTGTGTAATGTTACTATTATCCAAATGGTAAGTGTGACCAACAGCAAGGCTATTTAAGAGTGGCCTGTACAGTGTAACCAAATACATATGCAAGTACTTTAAGAGCTTAAATATCTCTAAACAAACCAGCCACAATTAAAATGATTAAATATATGTAATAATAAATAGTAAAAGCACAAGACAATACTCAATAACTCAACACAGTGACAACAGATTTCAGAATCACAGGAAATATTTTAAAACAACATTGCAGGACCATCTCACATAAATACAGAAAACATCTGAACTAATCTTTAGGTTCATAGGTTCATAGGTAGGTACTAGGCCCTGGGGCCTATACAAGCCCAGCCAAAAAGGTACCCTGGCTTTTGCCACCCAAGAAAATTATTTTCCTGTGCCACTGTCGAGCAGAGCCACAGAGGTGATTCCCGGAGTGAATTTCCTATTTCCCATCCAATCATCAAGATTTTTCTTGAAGAGTGCTAATGAGGAGTTTTGTTTGATATACATAGGTAGTTTATTCCAGAGTATGGGAAGTCTCTGGGACAGGAATCTATCCCTCTGGCATGTTCTGTTTAGTGGTGACAAGGTTTAGGTCCCTAGAGCATGTAGCTTGGAGGGATTGGGATTTCTTTAAGTGGAGCATGACCAACAGCTCTGGGTTTGACATAGCTTTGTATGTTAGGCAGAGATCATCTCTGAGTAGGTGATATGTGATGGAGTAAAGCTGGAGTTTTTTGAGACGGTCTGCATAGGGCATCTGTTTGAGGCCAGTAATCCACTTTGTGAGGTATTTCTGCGGCCTTTCCAGTTGTTGTAGATGTCTTGTGAGGTACATACCAAAAGGGGCGTTGTACTCTATAATGCATCTAATGAGTGATGAGTAGAGGGGAACAATTACCTCTTTTTTTCTGGATGAGAAACCTTCTGTGATGAGGTGTGCCACGTAGAAGGATTTCCTGACTACTGTGGCGATGTGATTATCAAAGGAGAGACTACTGTCCACCTGTGTCCCAAGGTCTCTTATCACACTTTCGGTGTTAAGTATACTACCGCCTATGTTGTAGTTCATGGGTACAGAGTTTTTACCAAAGGGGATGACAATGCACTTTTTGGCATTGAGCTTGAGGCCATGGCTTTGACACCAGGCATCTGTCTCAGTGAGGCCCTTTTGTAGGATGTCCACATCGTTAAGAGTTTCGATTATGACTCCTAGTTTGCAGTCATCTGCGAACTTCATTAGCCAAAGACCTTCTGTGTTAGCCTGTACTTCAGAGAAGTAGATACCAAACAGGAGAAGATCCAGGACTGAACCCTGTGGTACTCCACTTGTCACTGGTCTGAAGTCGGATTTGAAGTCTGCTACTTTCACAGTGTGGGTTCTGTCAGTGAGCTAGTTGGCAACCCATCTTATGACATAGGGATTTACACCTAGTTTAGTGAGTTTATCTATTATTCCAGAGTGGGGGTTGGTGCTGAAAGCCTTGGCAAGATCTAGATAGGCTGTGTGAACCACCTTACCCTTGTCTACGGCTTTGGTGACTGCTTCAAAGAAGTCTATCAGGTTTAGGAGACATGATCTGCCTTTTACAAACTCGAACTGGGTGGGGTCCAGAGTTTGGAGGTTACCAATGTCTTTGTTTATAAGTTTCATGATGATACATTCCATGGCCTTGCACACCAGGTTCGTCAGGCTAATGGAGCGGTAATTCCCAGGGTCCGTGGTGGCTCACCCCTTGTGGAGTGGGATAACCATTGCTGTGCGCCATTCATCAGGCACAAAGCCTGAGTTGAGGCTATGATTGAACATGGTACTTAGGTCGGGTGCCAGTTCTTTCTGTAGTTCATGTAGAATGTGGCCTGGGATGTAGTCTGATCCCATGGATGCTGTGTTCTTGGCTTTGGAGAGTGTAGTTTTTACCTGTGCAGCTGTGATTACAGGAACTTTGCATTCTTCTGGTATAGAGATGGGCTCTTTAGGGGGTGAGGGGGGGGGGGTAAAGTTAGCACTGAACCTATCTGCCAGGATGTTGGCAATATCAGTTGGGTCTGTATATTTAGTGCCATTGTGCTGTAACTCAGAGCAGATCTGAGTGTTGCCATTGAGATTCTTGACATAGCTATAGAATGTTTTATGGTTGTCTTTAGAATCAGTGGCAATTTTGTTTTCATAACTAGCTTTGGAGGATTTTATCAGGGATCGCAGCTTCTTACTGAGGCTAACCAGGGAGCTCCTCCACTTGTGGGATTTTACTCTCTTTTGCAACAGTTTCTTCCTTCTGTTGTACAGTTTGTTTATGGCAGGGGACCATCAGATTGGCTTCCTTGTTTTGGAGGATAGCGTCTTGGGTTTTGTTTGGGATAACACAATCTATGCACTCATGTAAGTGCTTATAAAGTGCAATTGTGTAGGATTCAGTAGTCGTAAATGTATTGTCCATCTGCATGGGTGTCATGAAGTTCACCACTTCTGTCTTAAGAAACATGAAGTTGGCTTTGGAAAAAAATTTTGCCATGGTTTCCTTAATGGGGGGTGGGAGCAGGATGTGGATATCCAGGGTAATTAGCTTATGGTCGAATCGGACCAATGAGGCATTGACTTCAGGTGTGGAACACCTTTCACTCATGTTGGTAATGACTAGATCTAGGATACTTTTGCCCCTGGTGGGGGTGTGGATAAGTTTATCTAGGGCATTGGAGTTTATGAATTCCAGAAAGCGTTGAGTGAAGGAGTTGGTACATGAGTAGTTTTCCCAGTTAATGCTGGGGTAGTTGAAATCGTCCATTATTAGGGTGTTTGGTTGAACCCTAATATTTTCCAGTACATCAAGAAAAGAGGATTGGGAATCCTGGGGCATGGTGAGTGATCTGTAGCAAGCTACAGTTTTGATTGCAGTTTTGCCCAGAGTTAGTTGCACTTGGATAACCTCGGCTGCATTATACTGAGCAACTAGCCTGGAGGTGTGGATATCCTTAATGAATATGGACACACCTTCGCCTTTAGTGTTCCGGTCCAGGTTACATGGCTGAAAAGTGTGGTATGAGTTATAGCCTGGTAGTGCAGGGGTGCTCTCTGGAACCTTGAACCAGGTCTCAGTCACTGCACAGATATCAATGTTCTCCATTTTAAGGAGTGCCTCAAATGAGTGCATTTTGAGATTTAGATTTCTAGCACTGAGTAACATTACCCCCAGTTTTGCTTGCCTGTTCCTGTTATGGTGGTGAATTTGTCATTTGAACCTTGCCTAAAAAAGGCAGTATAGGGGCGGCAAGAACCTTAGCCAGTATCCGGAATCCCAGGGGTGACAGATGCAGGCCATCTATGGCAAAGCATCGTGGTCTGTCGACCATGTCATCCCAGGCAGACAGATACTGGATCCTTTTAGAATGGCACCAGAAGCTTAGCCAATTGTTGAAGTCAATCATTTTGTCCTTGTACTGCGGCATCATTCTAGGTGATGGCAGAATGCTACTCAGGGCTAGGATCATACCTGCCTGGGCTACAAGATCGGAGAGCTCTTCCATGTCTCTTTTCATGTAGTCCAGGGAGGTACATCTCAGGTCGTTCACACCAACATGGACAATGACAGAGTCATATTTGTGCTTGCTGTGGAGTGACCTGAGTGCGTGGGCTATGTGGCAGATCCTGGCACTCGACAGGCAGCTGACAGTAACCTTCTCCTTGTTTAGCCTGGTGAGTGTGACATCAGTGTGCCTAACTATAGAGTCACCTATGACTAGTGTGATGGGTACGTTGCTTTGCCTTATTGGCTGTGGTTGAGTGGCACACCGAGTCTGCGGGCTATGTGTCATTTGGGTTGTGTTGGGGGGTGGAGGTTGCTTGCATTTCTGCTTTGGAGGTCTCTGTTGCTTGAGCAGATTATTATTGAGAGCCTCCATGAATGTTTTTGTGTTTCTATGTGTGGATTTCGGTGCTGTAGATTTAGTGAGACTATGTGATGAGTGTGGTGTGGTGCAAGTGTTTACCTTCTCCACTTGACTGTCAAGTTCAGTTTTGCTTAGAGACAGCATTACCTACAGTTTGGCTAGATAAGTGCATCTCTCACAGGTTGTAGTGTTGGGTGGTAGGAGGAGAGGGTTGTCTGTGTACATGAGGCAATTTCTACATTGCCCCACGATGCCCAGATTCATCAGATAGACAGGAGAGAACACTGAGAGCTGACCCTTGGACATGCCTGAATAAAACACTATTTTCCTCTAGATAAGTGAGGAAAGTGAGTACAAGAGTTGATTTTCTCTAAGCAAGTGAGGAAAGTAAGTACTGAAACTGTTTTCCTCTAGGTAATGAGGAAGGTTGAGTGTTGTAGTAATTAGTAGGTTATTTAGTGTTTACAAGTTCTGAACAAGTGCTGACCACGAATAAGCAAATTCAAGTGCTTAAACTAAGAATCTGTATCTGGACTAAAATAGTTACAGGAAAGGGGGAAACAAGTGCAAATGTGGGCTTTTAAATCAGAAAGTTGAGAGAGATGGAAAAACTGCCTAAACAGCCAATAACTACAATTTCTGGGCCAGAACCACTCCTTATGTGGTAGATAGTTTACCTAGTGCTTACCACTCCCACTGATAAGCTAGAAGGCTTCCCTCCAACACAGAAAGCTTGGGGGGGGGGCTCAGAAGCTTACATACAGTCCTGTATACAGCAAATCTGAATCTGGACTACACTAGTTACAGGAAAGGTATTATGTATATATATATATATATATATATATATATATATATATATATATATATATATATAAGTAGCTTTACTGTATTCCTATCTACATCTAAGAGATACTCTACCCTAAATGACTTACCTACAGAGCAATACAAGAGCTGATGAGAAGATGTTGTCAGATGCAAAGACAAATACAAAATGCACAGACTCACTCTCTGAGATAGTTCTTAAATTACTATTAAACATTTCTGCTGGGTTATCTCAAATTACATCATTCTTTGTCACCTCTGCCTTCAGTTCAAAGGCTAACAGAAACTGAAAATTTAGCTCCTCTGTGTCAAAATTACTTATCTCTCATAAATTTGCCTGGAACTGGAAGTCATAAAACAGTTAAACACTTTTACTTTTGAAACCTGTAATTATTTCTGTTTCCAGACAATAGAAAGAACTCCTAGCTGTAGACATTCTGTCTCCTAGCTGAGATAAACACCATCATAAAACTCTTTGCATTTCTTGAGGGTTTGCAAGTTAACTCTGTATGTTCCAACTTCTACCATGAAAACATACATTTGCACAGGTATATACATTTCTGTTCTTTTCCAGTAGGGTACACTGTGGTTACATTCTTGAAGCTCAGTACATAGCATACAGTTCAACACACACTTCTGCACCAGCTGTTTAATACACATATAACATATAGTTCTCTTACATTTGTATGACAAGCCTACAGTATAAATCATATTAATGTTCACAAATGACATATGATTATTTACAAAATTCCACGTAACTGGACTGGCAGCCTCACATTTCTGTATAAACCATATTAATATTTTCAAGTGACATATAACTATTTACAAAATTCCAGCTAGCTGAGTTGGCAGCCTTTTGGTTTGTCACAGACCTCATATTCATTTTTTTACATTCAAAATACAACCAAAATCTTTTTTTTTTAACATTTCTGATAAATTCAGTTTGGCATTATGCATATAATTTCTTTCACTTTTTGGTTCCAAATCATCCATATAACATTAAATATTCTTTATCAGCTTTTACAAAAAACACTTTATCTTTATAAAAAAATACTTAATCATATCCATTTCAATATGTTTGTATCGCTTAATTTTGTCTAGTCTAAATAACGATTCTCATCTAACTTATAATGTATCGGTGCTTTTACATTTTAAAAACATGTTCAGAAGTTTCTTCGTTATGACAATAATTACATTTTGTTTCACTTTTTATATGGCATGCTTGCTTTGACTAGTAATTTACTTATTGCCAGTCTCCATAAAAATCATGGGCCAGATTTATGAAGGTTTGCACGGAGTGTAAGAACAGTGTAAGAGGGCAGACAGGCAATATGTCTGCCGAGTGATTCAGCAATAGCCGGTAGGGGCGTGCATGAGAGCTTCTAAAGCTACTCTTGCACGGACAGTGTTATGGTACGCAAATTACCTCATTTGCTGCTGAAAGCTATGCAAATGAGGTACATTTGTGATCCAGGAACCAGTAACCTGTCCGTGTAAGAGTAGTATTTTCTGCAGAAATGTACTCCATTGGTAACAGAGTACCATTCTGTAAATAGCTAAATGGAGCCATGACAGCTCCAAATAAAGGATGCATCTAGTTAAGGAAGCATGCCAATGGCAAATATAAGGCCATTGGCATTTACAAATGTTGTAAATTTTTAAAATCCAAAGTTATTTTTTTCCACGATCATTGATGTTTAAGCATAGCGCAGCGTCGCACAAACATGCTGCGCTTTAAATAAAAAGAAAAAAATGGAAAAATAGCCACAAATGTGCTTTTACACTAAAAAGCTTGTTCTGCCATGTAGGTGAATGGCAGGCTGCAAACAACATGGCTACTGAGTAGTGGTTGCTAATGGGGGGAAGCTCAGTGTGAGAGATGTAACCAAGCATTAGTAGGCAATCCTATGCAAATGAGGATAAGGATAGTGAATCCCAAATTTCCCTGGCATGTAAGCCATGTCCCTAGAGTGTAAGTGTAGGAGTAGGGTAGTAGTCGAGTAGAAGATAGGTGACATCATGAGGGGGTATGTCTGAAAGACTGTAAGGTGATTGGAGCACAGTGGCATGTGTTTGCCCTGAGTTGTTCAGGATTGCAAGAGGCGTATTTACAGTGGTAGTAGCTGAAAACAAGAAACCAAAGGCGTACGTTGTGGATATATCAGAAATTTATTGCAAATGGGCGCACAACGTGTGTGCTCGCGTGTGCGCGCGTGTAGGCACGTGTTCGCGCATGTGTGCTTGTTTGCGTGCCGCTGCCCCTTGTGAAAACAGAAAGGGAAAAAGGATGGAAAAGAAGTAGTAGGAAGTTAACCAAGGAGAACTAGCAGAGCTGCCAGGTGAAATATATCACAATCAGCCAATTACACAGGCAGTCGACTAGCCCAGCCCAGCAATTTAAACTCTGCAAACAGCAGTCTAACTTGTTTTTTCACAAGAACTGTGCAACACTGCAGTTTAGAAAGAGTGAAAACTCAAAAAGCTTAAGGCTGACAAAATGTTAGGGGCTGCCATTGCTATTATACACCAACGTGTGCAAGGTGCTGAGGGTGATGATGTTGTGAATGCTGCTGAGCAACCCACAGCGAGGAGATGGAGAAGAGTGTACAGACCCAGGGTAATCTACCAGGGGCTACATGAGCTGGAGATAGTAGAGTGCTATAGAATGGACAGAGACCTCCTGCAGCAAATTGTTGAGCTGTGCCGGCCACGCCTCACACACAGAACCAACAGAGGGGAACCCATCCCAGTGGATACCAAGGTATGTGTTGGCTTAGGAATACTAGCAACAGGTACCTTCCAGAGACCAACTGGTGATATGATGGGGGTTTCACAGGCATCAGCATCCAGGGTACTGCAACAGTTCCTGGATGCCATGTCAGCACATGTCAGTGAGCATGTATATTTCCCCAATTCCAGTGAGGCATTGGCCAGCAATATGCATCTCTTCCGCCAAATAGTGGAACACCCTGAGGTGGTGGGTGCAATAGACTGCACACACATACACATCAAAGCACCACCCGGTGAGCGGAGTACAGTGTACATCAACCGCAAGGGCTTACCCTCCATCAACTGCCAGGTCATGTGCGATGCCCAGGGCATAATAATGAATGTGTTTACTGGCTGCCTTGGAAGCTATCACGATTCCCACATCTGGCATCTGATGCAGCTGTACCAGATATTTGCCAATGGGGACATCCCTGACGGTCACCTAGTGGGGGATGCTGGATACGCACTGGAGCCGTGGCTGATGACACCCATAAGAAATGCACACACACCCGAACACAAACTCCATAATGAGGCACACACACAAACAAGAAACATTATTGAGCGTGTGTTTGGGATGCTCAAGTCATGATTCTGGTGCCTGGACACATCTGGTGGAGCCTTGCAGTACTCACCAACTACATGTACCCAAATTGTCATGGTGTGTGCTATGCTACACGATATGATCCTGCGAAAACAGCTGCAGCAGGAACAGCAAGGGGCAGGGCCAAGCAGCCCCCCACCATTGCCATGGCCTGCACAGGCACAGTGTGACTCGGAGGAGGAACAACCTGAGCCTGTCCCAGTAGGCAGAAGGAGGTGTGCCCAGTATGCCCTGGCCTTGGCAAAGAGGCAACACATAGCACATACACTCAGTAGGAACCCTGGAAATGACACCTCTCTCTGACTTGTACATACAATAAAAGGGTGCCTAACTTGACACCACCTGTTTCAAACATGTATATGGAGTGTATTATGTGCATCCGACATAGGCAGCCCTGCAGCATCACCTGAGGCATGATTGCCCTATATTAAGCAATATAAAGCAGTGCTAAGCACATTTTACCACTATTTAGCATATTTAAGCATATTTAAGCATAATTGCGTGGAGCTGCATGCCGCGCAAACTAGCTCAATGTTGGGCAACGTTGGGCAAAGTCAGGCAAAGTTGGGTAAACACGCTCACACCTGCTTTACTGTTCCTTAACCAGTCAGGTCTGCCCAGCAGGAAAATAAAAAGCAGTGACAGGGCTCGAACTCAGGATACTGTGCACTATAGTTGCCGTACTGAACCACTAAGCCATGACAGCATTTCACAGGCACAGACACAGCCGGACAATTGTAGACTAACGCAAACACAAACAAGTGCTGTATCATGCCCTCTGAACTCCCCCCCAGGCCTATGCAGACAGATAACAGCAGGCCAGGCAGTGTGATGTGGGTTGGGTAGGCTATGACGTCACAAACTAATATACGTGAAATTGGAAGCTAAGTTCTGTAGTACAGTAGTATGCCTCAAGCCAGTACGATAGGCAGCAGTACAGACTGAAATGGAGTACCTGACATAGCAGTGCAGGCCTAGCAATTGTGTATAAGCGTCAGGTCAACCCCTCATCCAATGTGCACCCACAGTAACAATCAGGTGTGCCCCCTGGGTAGAAATGTACAAATAATAGCTGTCCCCCCTGTATGTAGAAATGTTGATAAGTCTATGCAAAGCGACTCATGAAAGCCCTGCAGGCACAGCGTGCTTCTTGTCGATGTACAACACAAAGGTGAGCCCTGAAGTGCTCACACACCTCAACAAATTTAGCAAATCTCAGTCGGCAACATACTGAAAGGTCATACTGGGCATGCTCACACACTTCAATAAACAAAGCAAATGTCAGTCAACAACATACTGAAAGGTCATACTGGGCATGCTCACACACTTAGGCCATGTCAGAGTACAGCAGTAGGCCACACATATCTGGCAGTTGCAGTTCTCACCACAGAAACATGTCACTATTCACCAATCCTGCCTTGCGCACACAGTGATATGAAAACAGACCCATATAATATATTGGACGCCTGTCATAATCAAACTATGTATTACAAGTACAATAGTAAAAGAATAAGTGCGCTATGCTAAAGTCCAAATATACTCAGAACAATAGTAAATCCAAAATGAAAGTAACAGGACACTGCTGGAGTAAAATACTACAAAATTCTTTAATCATACAAAACAGGTTAGCGCTTTCGGGGTAAACCCTTCCTCAGACAATGTTCAAAATGATAAAACAACCATATTTAAAATACATTTGACCAATCATTTGCTTAGAAAAACCCGCCTATTCTGTAAGGTGGGTTTGATAGGTAAAACATCGTTGAGACCCGGATACCTGTGTGCCATTAATTCCACTATCCATTTGGATTCTGCTAAAGCTGTTTGATGTTTAATGTCACCCCCCCTACTGTTGAGTTTTATGTTAACAATGCATCTGAATTTGAAGGTATGTGTGGGATTTACACTGATATGTCTATATAAAGCATTGCTCGGATCACAATTTCTAATATTGCTCAAGTGCTGCAAAATCCTCACCTTAAACATATTGTTGGTCATACCAACATAAAAACACGGACAGCATTCACATTCCGCTAAGTAGACCAGATTTTGTGTTCTACATGTGGCCCTGCCCCGTAAATGAAATAATTTATGTGTACTGGGATGCCTAAACTCTGTCTGAGTGTTAATATGTGTGCAAGCCTTGCACCTGCCACATGCATGGGTACCTGTACTCATGGTAGGCATACATTCTTTGTCATGCTGTGTTTCTTTACAGAGTAAATCCCTTGGGGGAATTTTTTAATTTTACCCCCAAAAAAAAACAGGGGAAACCTTCCAAAAGAACCAAACCTTGGTTGGATTTATAAAAAAAAAATGGGGGTTTTTAAAAACAGGGCCCAAAATTTTTAAAAAGGCACCCAAAAGGGTACTGCACCAGTTCCTGGATGCCAGGTCAGCACATGTCGGTGAGCATGTATATTTCCCCAATTCCAGTGAGGCATTGGCCAGCAATATGCATCTCTTCCACCAAATAGCGGAATACCCTGAGGTGGTGGGTGCAATAGACTGCACGCACATACACATCAAAGCACCACCCGGTGAGCGGGGTAGAGTCTACATCAACCGCAAGGGCTTCCCCTCCATCAACTGCCAGGTCATGTGCGATGCCCAGGGCATAATAATGAATGTGTTTACTGGCTGCCCTGGAAGCTATCACGATTCCCACATCTGGCATCTGATGCAGCTGTACCAGATATTTGCCAATGGGGACATCCCTGACGGTCACCTAGTGGGGGATGCTGGATACGCACTGGAGCCGTGGCTGATGACACCCATAAGAAATGCACACACACCCGAACTCCATAATGAGGCACACACACAAACAAGAAACATTATTGAGCGTGTGTTTGGGATGCTCAAGTCACAGTTCTGGTGCCTGGACACATCTGGTGGAGCCTTGCAGTACTCACCAACTACATGTACCCAAATTGTCATGGTGTGTGCCATGCTACACAATATGATCCTGCGAAAACAGCTGCAGCAGGAACAGCATGGGGCATGGCCAAACAGCCCCCCACCATTGCCATGGCCTGCACAGGCACAGTGTGACTCAGAGGAGGAACAACCTGAGCCTGCCCCAGTAGGCAGAAGGAGGTGTGCCCAGTATGCCCTGGCCTTGGCAAAGAGGCAACACATAGCACATACACTCAGTAGGAACCCTGGAAATGACACCTCTCTCTGACTCGCACATACAATAAAAGGGTGCCTAACTTGACACTACCTGTTTCAAACATGTATATGGAGTGTATTATGTGCATCCGTCATAGGCAGCCCTGCAGCATCACCTGAGGCATGATTGCCCTATATTAAGAAATATAAAGCAGTGCTAAGCACATTTTACCACTATTTAGCATATTTACGCATATTTAAGCATAATTGCGTGGAGCTGCACGCCGCGCAAACTACCGCAATGTTGGGCAACGTTGGGCAATGTTGGGCAAAGTCAGGCAAAGTCGGGGAAACACGCTCACACCTGCTTTACTGTTCCTTAACCAGTCAGGTCTGCCCAGCAGGAAAATAAAAAGCAGTGACAGGGCTCGAACTCAGGATACTGTGCACTATAGTCACCGTACTGAATCACTAAGCCATGACAGCATTTCACTGGCACAGACACAGCCAGACAATTGTAGACTAACGCAAACACAAACAAGTGCTGTATCATGCCCTCTGAACTCCGCCCCCCCCCCAGGCCTATGCAGACAGATAACAGCAGGCCAGGCAGTGTGATGTGGGTTGGGTAGGCTATGAAGTCACAAACTAATATACGTGAAATTGGAAGCCAAGTTCTGTAGTACAGTAGTATGCCTCAAGCCAGTATGATAGGCAGCAGTACAGACTGAAATGGAGTACCTGACATAGCAGTGCAGGCCTAGAAAATGTGTATAAGCATCAGGTCAACCCCTCATCCAATGTACATCCACAGTAACAATCAGGTGTGCCCCCTGGGTAGAAATGTACAAATAATAGCTGTCCCCCCTGTATGTAGAAATGTTGATAAGTCTATGCAAAGCGACTCATGGAAGCCCTGCAGGCACAGCGTGCTTCTTGTCGATGTACAACACAAAGGTGAGCCCTGAAGTGCTCACACACCTCAACAAATTTAGCAAATCTCAGTCAGCAACATACTGAAAGGTCATACTGGGCATGCTCACACACTTCAATAAACAAAGCAAATGTCAGTCAACAACATACTGAAAGGTCATACTGGGCATGCTCACACACTTAGGCCATGTCAGAGTACAGCAGTAGGCCACACATATCTGGCAGTTGCAGTTCTCACCACAGAAACATGTCACTATTCACCAATCCTGCCTTGCGCACACAGTGATATGAAAACAGACCCATATAATATATTGGACGCCTGTCATAATCAAACTATGTATTACAAGTACTGAACTTGTTCAGAGAAAGTGAAAATTCAAAGAAGACCAATAAATCTCCGATCAGTATCATCAATAAACAACGAGCACTCCTAACATTATCCAATCCATGTTCTGGCAAAAATATTGTCAAAGAGTCAATAGAGAACCATGAAGCTTTCTTTTGCAATGTCATAAATATCAATGTAAACACATATATGTTCTGAGTCAGTGCAAACTGTAAATGAATACATGTACATGACTGACACCGCCAACATCTTGTCAGACAGGTTCATACATGTTTACACCCTCACACTGACAAAAGGGCCCATTATCATACCTGGAGACTGTGAAAACCCAGAAATCACATATACAATGGTTAAACAGCACTTTCAAAACCTAAAAACATGGCGTCTATGGGATGACATGGCTTCCCTAGCTGTGTCATATGTGTACTCCAAAACAAACAGACCCTGTACCTGAACAGTCTGTTGAGACTCACCCTCTGTACAGGATATGAAACCGTTGAATGTGTTACAGCAACATTTTGCACACACCACAAGTGTTGGTGTACAACAGACCATATGAACTATTGTCTTATAAGCCTATTAAGCCTGATCTGCAAGGCCACGGAGTCCTTCATGATGGAACTCATAAACAGAGCTATTGTGAGCCTACAAATACCCAACCCTACCAATTCCGTTTTGGTCAGGGGCAGATCGTGGTTCCCAAACCTGCTAGACTGTTTTCAAAGCAGTGACCCAGGACATACATCAATGAAATGAGCTACACACGTCCCACATAAACCTTGGAAAGCCCTCTTCCAACATCCCAGACACATGTTTTATCCACAAAATCAACAACCAATGCATAAATATGTATGTCATCTGATGGATTGCCAACTGGGGCACAGATCACACAAGGTAAGAATTGTGGTCTCTTGTTCAAGCTGGTAACAACTGCTGTCCCCCATGGCCCAGTCCTGGGACCCCTCCTGTCTGGTGTATACTTTTCAGAAATACAGTCAAACACACGAGGGCTATGTTTAGCAAAGATTGTGGATGACTGCAAAAAAGTTGTCATAATCGATGTGTGGGACAACAGAGACATCCTTAAAAAGGGTCTCAGTCAGACATATGTGGTGTAAAAATATGCCCTCGAGCTACAGTCATACAAATACCACATAGGTGCCAACACGCTAAATATGGAGGTGATAATAAGGGATCTATGGACACATGTGGATAGTCATCTCTACTTCCAGAAACATATTCACAAAGTGGTTAGAAAATCATGCTATGTGTTCCCACAAACTGCCAAGGACTTTGCATGTAGGTCAAAGGAGGTTCCCTCTACTCATCAGTCATCAGCCCCGTCAGAGAGTACCACAACACACCTGCGATGAATCTGACTAGGCACCTTGAACAGCTGGAAAGACCACTGAAGTACCTCAACAAGAGGATTACTGGCCTCAAACAGTTGCTCCATGCAACCAGACTGAATTTAACTCAATCTGTACTCTGTTGCATACTGTCTACTCAGGAGATCTCTGCCCAACAGACAGGTCCATGTCCAATGCAGAACTGATGTACATGCGCTATCTGAAGTAAACCCAAGCTCATTGTACCACATGCTCTAGGGATATCATCATCACACCATTAAATAGAACATGTTGGAGAGATACATGACTAACTCACAGACTTCCCTTGCTCTGGAGCAGGCTCCCAACAGTCATTAAGCCGAGACCCTCACTAACACTCTTCCAGAGGAGTCTTGATGAGTGTATGTGAAACTGGGCTGTCACACCATGGATCACTTCATCACATCTACTACACAGAGGCCTAGGGAACTAACTCCATGGGTGGTGATAGCTGCACACTCTGGCCATACTAATATATGCCTTCAGGCAGATAGCCTATCACCTACCTATGTACCTATATATATATGTAGGGAGAACACAGTATAATAAGCCAAAGATGGATGGGCAGAGATGTGTGTAAGAGGGTGACCATGACAGGGAGCCATCCAGGACTGTCCCACCCAGCACACATCCCAATGGCACGAAAGACATGAGGTGCACATCTCTCCCACTGTACATAACAGCCACCAGTATCTGTAAGCATTACAGTGTATGTGGTCCATGTGCCTGCTGTACAACATGACTGTACAATGAAATACACATCTACTATCTGTAGACATGTACCTGTCACATAGATCCATAGGTATGTAGTAGACTATCTCCACGAAGGCATATATCAGCCTACGCAAGTTGTGCAGCTTTCACCACACCATTGGGTAGTCTCCCAAGGCCTAGTTCTAATAGTTAGTACCCTATGCCCCTTTCTAGTGGGGCTGCTGATTTGATGCCTGGCATGAAATGTCTGTTTCCCATCCACTCACCAAGGTTCCAATTGAAGAGTGTCAGCGAGGGGTTATGTCTGATGTACATTGGAACTCTATTCCACAGTAAGGTAAGTGTCTGGGATGGTACTCTATCCCACCAGCATGTTGTATTCATTGTTCTGATGAGGTTCATATCCCTGGAATGTGTAGGGCGACTCAATGTTGTTATGTGTAGATGGAGCATGTTCAACAGTTATGTGTTGGACATGGCTCTGTATGCTAGGCAGAGTGTGCCTCTGAGTAGGCGGTACGCAACGAAGAACATATTTAGTTTTACCAGTTGTGTTGCATAACACAACTGTTTGAGGCCAGTAATCCTATTGGTGAGGTACCTACATGGTCTCTACAGCTGCTGGATATGCTAAGTCGAGTACATCCAAAATGGTGCACTGTACTCAATGATGGGTCTGATGATGTAAGAGTAGAGTGCCAACACTACCTCTTTAGATCCTGATGCAAACCCTTTGCTGATTAGGTGGGCCACATAGGATCTCCCAATCACTTTGGCAACATGGTTGTCAAAGGAAAGATGACTATCTACTTGTGTCCCCAGATCCCTCATCACCTTGTCATTTTCAAGAGGGTAACACCCATGTGGTAGTTTGTGGGTATTTTGTTTTCAACAAAGAGGATCACTATGCATTCCTCCACAGTTAGCCTGAGGCCATGATTCTGACATCACACATCTGTCTCATAGAGTCCCTTCTGGAGAATCTGTCTGTCTTCCGGGGAATCTTTTATGACAAACACTTTACAGTTCCCAGGAAACGTAGTCAACCACAACTCTCCTGTGTTGGCATGTACATTTGAGAAGTCCATACCAAACAGGAGGGACCCCAGAACTGAACCCTGGGGGACACCAGTCGTTACCGGTGTAGAGTCTGACATGTAGCCAGCAACTCGTAATGTGTGGGATCTATCTGTGAGCCAGTTTGCAATCCATCTTGTGATGTATGGATTCATGGACAGGTTGTTGAGTTCATCTATGATACCTGACTGGGGAATGGTGTCAAAGGCCTTAGCGAGGCATAGGTAGGCTGTGTGGATCTCATTTCAATCAACCATAGCCTGGGTAACTGTCAAAGAGATCCTCCCAGTTCAGAAGGCATGGTCTGCCTTTGACCAAGCCAAACTGTGTGTGCTCAACTGTGTGAAGGTTCCCAATCTCTGTATTGTTGACTTCCATTATGATTGGCTCCATTGCCTTGCAGAACACACTTGTCAGGCTCATGGAGCATGAATGCCAAGGGGTTTTTGTGGCCCCACCCCTGTGGAGTGTGAAGAACATTGCTGTGCAACATTCTATGGGTACATATCCTGTAGAGAGCATGTAGAGAGAGGTGTAGGTATCCTTGATGAATATGGATACATCCTCACCCTATGTGCTATGATTCAGGTTCTGATGCTGGAAGGTATGGAATGAGTAGTATCCTGGTAGTGCTGGTGTGCTGTCTGGAGCCTTGAACTAGGTTACCGATATTGCAGAGATATCAATATTCTCCATAATGAGAAGTGCCTCGAGTGTGTGCATCTGGAGGCTGAGACTTCTGGCAATGAGCAGCATTTAGCTCACTTTGTGGTTATTTGTGTTGGTTACGGGGTTTGGTTTGTCCTGCGTGACCGGTGTTCCACACCTGACGTCAGCGCCTCATTAGTCCCATCTGACCATAAGCTAATCACCCTACATATCCACATTCTGGACCCACACCCCCATTAAGGAAACCATGTTAAAAAATTTCTCCAAAGCCAACATCATGCTTCTTAAGACAGAAGTGCTGAACTGCAGGACACACATGCAGATGGACAATACAGTTACGACTACTGAACCCTTCACAATTGCACTTCATAAGCACTTACATGACTGCATGCATTGTGCTATCCTAAACAGAACCAAGACACTAACCTCCAAGAAAAGGAAGCCAATCTGGTGTTCCCCTGCCATAAACAAACTGCACAACAGAAGGAAAATACTGTTGCAAAACAGGGTAAAATCCCATGAGGGGAGGAGCTCCATGGTCCACATTAGTAAGAAGCTGTGATCCATGATAAAATCCTCCAAAGCTAGTGATGAAAACAAAATTGACACTGATTCTAAAGACAACCACAAAGTATTCTATAGCTATGCCAAGAATCTCAATGGTAACACTCAGATCTGCTCTGAGTTACAGCACAATGGCACTAAATATACAGACCCAACTGATATTGCCAACATCCTGGCAGATAGGATCAGTGCTAACTTTACCCCCCCTTCACCCATGAAAGAGCACATCTCTATAACGGAAGACTGCAAAGTTGCTGTCATCACGGCTGCACAGGTAAAAAACACTCTCCAAAGCCAGGAACACAGCATCCATGGGACCAGATAACATCCCAGGCTGTGGTCAACACAAACTACAGAATGAACAGGCACCACACCTACGTACCATGTTCAGTCATAGCCTCACCTCAAGCTTTGTGCCTGCTGAATGGTGCACAGCGATGGTTTTCCCACTACATAAGGGGGGAGCCACCATGGACCCCAGGATCTAGCGGCCCATTAGCCTGATGAGCCTGCTCTGCAAGGCCATGGAATCTGTCATCAAAAAACTTATAAAAAAAGACATTGGTAATCTCCAAACACTGGACCACAACCATGTTGGGTTTGTAAAAGGCAGATCATGTCTCCTAAACCTGATAAACATCATTGAAGCAGTCACCAGAACCGTAGACAAGGGTAAGGTGGTTCACACAGCCCAAATAGATCTTGCCACAGCTTCCAACACTATCCTCCACTCTGGAATTATAGATAAACCGACTAAACTAGGTATAAATCGCTATGTCACAAGATGGGATGCCAAATGGCTAACTGACAGAACACACACTGTGAAAGTAGCAGACTCCAAGTACGACATTAGACCAGAGACAAGTGCAGTACCACAGGGTTCAGTCCTGGGTTCTGTCCTGTCTGGAATCTACTTCCTTGAAGTAAACTTTAACATGGAAGGTCTGTGGCTAATGAAGTTTCCAGATGACTGCAAATTAGGAGCCATAATCAAAACTAATGAAGATGTGGACATCCTACAAAAGGGCCTCACTGAGACAGATGCCTGGTGTCAAAGCCATGGCCTCAAGCTCAATGCCAAAAAGTGCATTGTCATCCCCTTTGGTAAGAACTCTGTAGCCATGAACTACAACATAGACGGTAGTATACTTAACACTGAAAGTGTAATAAGAAACCTTGGGTCACAGGTGGACAGTGGACACACCTGTGATAATCACATCCCCGCAGTAGTCCAGAAATCCTTCTACGTGGCACACCTCATCACAAAAGGTGTCTCATGCAGGAGAGAAGAGGACATTGTTCCCCTCTACTCATCACTCACTAGATCCATAATAGAGTACAATGCCCCTTTTGCTATGTACCTCACAAGACATCAACAACAATTGGAAAGGCTGCAGAAATACCTCACAAATAGCATTAGTGGCCTGAAATACATGTCATACACAGACCATCTCAAAATGCGCCAGCTGTACTCTCTCGCATATCGCCTACTCAGAGGTGATCTCTGCCTAACATACAAAGCTATGTCAAACACAGAGCTGTTGGACATACTCCACGTAAAACACTCACAATCCCTCGGACCTTCGGCCCCAAAACCCAGAGTGAAATACAAAAGGAAGTGGTGTATCCATTTACCTTATGGATACCCACACCTACAGGTTAGTGGCACAGCATGAGTCCTTGGAGACCATGCAAGTGCAACTAACATTGGGCAAAACTGCTTATCAGATTGTAGCCTGCTACAGATCACCTACCTTGTCTCAGGAACCTCACCCAGTATTCCTGAGAACAGTGAAAAATATGAAGGTCCTACCAAACACCATTATATGAGGAGAGTACAACTACCAAAACACTGACTGGGAGAATTACTCGTGTACAATGTCCTTTGCCCAATGCTTCCCAGAGTTTAAAAACTCAAATGCTCTGGAACAGCTGGTTACCACGCCCGCTAGAGGTGACAACATACTGGACCTGATCATCACCAACATAGGGTACCAGTGTTCCACAACAGAGATAAACCCCCTCACTGGTAATATCAGATTACAAAGTAATCACTCTGGACATCCACATCACACCACCCCCACAGTCTAGGAAACCACTGTGAAGAAAGTTTCTAAAGCAAACAGCACACTTCTCAAGACCAAAGTGGAAAGTTCAAAAGCACCCTTGCTATCGGATAATGCTATACAATTTGCAGAATCATTTACAAGTGCATTCTATGAGTGTCTACAGGGATGCATGGATTGAGACATGCCAAATAAAACCATGATGCACTCCTCCAAAAATAGGAAACCAATCTGGTGGTTGTCGCACATAAATAAGCTATACAACAGAAGGAGGGAATGAACACATGATAGAGTAAACTTCACATAAGGAAAGGCATCACTGATCATTATTAGGAAGAAACATGATCACTCATAAAATAATCTAAGGCCAGTTTCTAAAGACAAATTGCCAAGGAATGCAAGAATAACAGCCACAAAGCCTTCGTTAGCTATACCAAACATTTAGGTGGAACTCTCAAAAATGCTGTCAGCTACTGCAAAATGGAAAAAAGATACACTGAACCAACTTACATTGCCCACATCCTGGGGGACAAGTTCAGTGCAAACTCCCCCCCACATCACCCCCAAAAGGGCCTGTGTCCATCCCAGAATAATGCAGAGCACCAGACTTCATGGACATGCAGGTAAAAAGAGCCCTCTCCAAACCTAAGAACACAGCATCAATGGGACTGGATGGTGTCCCAGGCTGCAACTTACACCAGCCCCAAAAGGAAATACACCCTCACCTACATTCATTGTCCAGACTCAGCCTTACCACAGGCTATGTATCCAAGGAATGGCATACAGCAACAGTCATCCAGCTCCACAAAGGGGGTGCCACAACAGAACCAGGAAACCATTGCCCTATAGGCCTACTCAGCCTGGTCTGCAAAGCTATGGAGCAAATTATCATGGAAACCATAAACAGAGACAATGGGGACCTCCAGACACTGGACTCTACCCAACATGGCTTTGTTAAAGGTAGATCCTGTCTCATAAACCTAGTTGACTTATTTGAAACAGTTACCAAGGACATAGATGGAGGTGAATGTAGTCCACACAGCCCACCTGGACCTCACTAAGGCCTTTCAACAACATTCCCCACTCTGGCATCACGACAAGCTTACCAGCTTGAACGTTAACAGCTATGTCACAGGATGGGTGTCCAACTGGCTCACAGATCAAACACACATGTTCAGAGTTGTGGGTGCCGTGTCCAACTCTAAACCATTCACAAATGGCATCCCACAGGTATTGGTCCTGGGACCCCACCTGTTCAGTAGATACTGCTCAGAGGTACAGGCAAGCACGGGAGGAGTATGGCTGAACAAGTTTGCAGATGACTGATAACTGTGGTCCATAATCGACTCCACGGCTGACACAGACTTCCTACAGAAGGGTTTTACAGAGACAGATACCTGGTGTCAAAACAATGCCCTCAAGCAGAATGTCAAAGAATGCACTGTCATCCCCTTTGGATAAAACAAAGTGCACACAAATTACCAGATAGGTGGAAATCCAGTATGTACGGAGAATGTAATTATGGCCCTGGGGACCCAGGTAGACAGTAAACTCTCCTTTGATGATCACATTGCTAAAGTGTCTACAAATGCCTTCTATGTAGCCCACCTAATGTCACCTAATGTAACCCACTTTGTCTAGTCTGATGATGTCACCATCCTACAAATATACCTGTGGAAAGGAAAACTCCAAGTAATGTGTATAGTGCATTGTGTAAATGTATACTGCTCTAGTATCATTAGGTAGTTAGGTAGGGGTTTGAATCCTGCACTTGACAACTGTATGAGTGTGTGTGTGTTTCCTAGTAAAGGAGCAGCCTTTTTGGGAACAACTACAACACCTTAAAAGTGGTATACTCATCTTTGCCAAGTTTGATGATGTCACCATCCTACAAATATACCTGTGGAAAGAAGAGCCTACAGTAATGTGTATAGTGCGTTGTGTAAGTGCATACTGCTCTAGTATCATGAGCTAATTAAGTAGGGGTTTGAATCCTGCACTTGGTATCTGCATGATTGCGTGTGTATCTCCTTGTAGAAGAGCAACCTTTTTGGAGACAACGACAACACCTTAAAAGTGGTATACTCATTTTTGTCAAGTCTGATGATGTCACCATTCTACAACTATACCTCTGGAAAGAAGAGCCCCCAGTAATGTGTATAGCGCGTCGTGTAAATGCATACTTTTCTAGTATAGTAAGGTAGGAGTTTGAATCCTGCACTTGACAACTGTATGACAGTGTGTATCTCCTTGTAGAGGAACAGCTTTTTTTTGGAGACAACTACAACACCTTAAAAGTGGTATACTTATTTTTGTCAAGTCTGATGATGTCACCATCCTACAAATATACCTGTGGAAAGAAGACCTCCCAGTAATGTGTATAGTGCATTGTGTAAATGCGTACTGCTCAAGTATCATAAAGTAGTTAGGTAGGGATTTGAATCCTGCACTTGGTGAGTGTGTGTGTGCTCTATGTGTGTGACACAATTGGTCACTGTGTTGTGGGTTTTGCTTTTACTACTGTATGACATATCATAATGACAACAGTATGTGCATTGCACATCAGGTAGCTGTGTGGCAAATACATATACTTACATGTGACCTCAATTATTTCAGAGGTGGGAACCCTGCTTTCTCCATGAACACATCTATCTTTGCCAGAGTGTGCTGCTGCTTTCCAGACCTTAGGTCACATCTGTATGCTTGTGACAATCCCAGCCACTGCAGTGATCCCTGGCCTAGATCATCCATGTCACGCACACTCATTACGGTTTCTATTGAATAGTGTGAAGGAGGGTTTATGCCTGAGGTATATTTCAGACCAGTTAAAATGCAGCAAAGTCTGTCAATGATGGCGATTCATTATAGGTGTACAACAACCTTTGTGGATATGCATGCAGACCCCTTATTGCTTATGTGATTCACTGAGGGATTTCAAAATACCTTTGGAAATGTGATTACCAAAGGAGAGATGATGTAACACTTGGCTGTATGTACACAGTGGTACCTGTCAACATGTTGTTGGCTACTACCTATGTGGTACTGTGGGGATACTATGTTATGTAAAGTTGGATGACCATGCTTTAGTTGGCTTATTGTTTTACAGCATGGGTTTGACAACAGGTATCTGTCCATATGATACCCTTGTGGAGGATGTGTGTGTCATCTAGAGAATGCATTATAGGCCACAGTATGCATTCCCAGACGTGGATGGACATATCCCTACTGTGTTTGCTTGTACCTAAGTGAGCTATATGGCAATCAGGAGTGGTCCCAGGAATGGGTGCAGGTGAACACCACTGGTTACTGGCATAGTATAGTTCCTGAAGGGTACAAATGTTACTGTGTGTCCTACATCTGTCTGTCAGTTGTCAAGACATCATCTAACGATTGTCTATGGTCAGGCTGTAGAGGTTCTGTATACTACCAGAATGCAAACCAATGACAGATAGTAACAGTATCACCCACAGCACAGTGTCAAACCATGTCATACACACATGTGTACCCAAGTTCCAAAATGTGTGTAGTACAATGCATACTGGCCACCAATAGAAACTATGGAGTGTTAACACTGTAATACAGGGCATGTCACCCTGCCCATGTGTCCACTATGCACGTACATGCAGACAGTGCTCCTCCACCATGTTCACAAATGTACACCTGCAAACCTGTGCTGCACACATTCCACATGTACTGTCCACTCTCTAACACATGCTGCCAATACTACACACATCAGCCAAGTGACACGTGGCCGGAAAATACACTATTGGGATTAACACTGGTGTAAACAATACTACATTGACAATCATAGCTTTAATGACCAGAAAGGCTCATCCAGACTCTGCTACACTTTGCTGTGAAGGAAAGGTTAGTTTGCTTTTATTTTTTGAATTTTTGCATTACTTTATTGCCTTTGTATATTTTGAATACTGTGGTTTGTTTTCTTTACCTTGTGTTTTACTTGCATTCTGCTTTAACAGCATATTAAAACTTCAAAAGAGACCACAGCTCTCTCTCTTCTGAGTCAGGCAGAATTTTTTTTCCTGCCCTCCCACCCATTTACAGTTGTCTTGTTAAATACCACTGTCTTTCTAGTTGCCTGCCTCTTATGTTAATCTGACCATATATCTCATTTCCTCTCTACTTTCACTGGCTTGTGTGAGTAATCACAAAATCATCATTTTTGAAATCCCTCCCCTTCAACTATTTAAATCTATTGGCCGTCCTACTGTATTCCATAGTACCAGAATACAAAAGTGATCACCCCCTTTCAATCTATCTTGCTGTTTTAAAAATAGTGACTCTCCACTAAAACTTAACTTTTTAAACAGGTAAAACTTAAGTTACCTACTTTCACATCTAACTTCTTTAGTGCACACTGCAGTGTGCATTTCTTTTTTCATCTTACCTTTAAGCATCCCTGTGACTAGCACTTTCTCTAATACCTGCTGGAAAGCACTAGGAAGCCATGAACTGATACAATCACTCAACTCTCCTTGTTAATAAGGAGAGATTAATAGTAGGCACTAAACAGCCTATAATTGCAAAGTACCTTGCTAAGGTAAGGGAAAACAGCTCCTGTACTTTACAAAAAAAAAGCACCAAACCAGGCATGTCCAAGGGTCAGCTTCTGGTGATTTCTCCTGCCCACCTGGTGAATCTGGGCATACTGGGGCAAAGCAGTAATTGCTTCATGTACACAGACAACCCTCTCCTCCTACCACCCAACACTACAACCTGTGAGAAATGCACTTACATAGCCAAAATGGAAGCAAAGCTCTCTCCACCCAAGATTGTGCTAGACAGTCAAGAGGAGAAGGTTAACACCCACACTACACCTCAAGCAACACATAGCCCTTCTAAACCCACACCACCAACACCCACATATAGCAACACTAAATCCACATATGCAGAGGCCCTTAACTGTAACCTGCCCAAGCAACAAGGACCTCTGAAGCTGAAACGCAAACAAACACCAATCACAACCAAAGTGTCACATAGTTCACAACACCAGTGTGCCACCCAGCAACAGCCCCTAAGGCAAGACAATGTACCTAACACTTTAGTCATAGGTGACTCTATAGTCCGGCACACTGATGTCCCTCTCACCAGGCTGAACAAGGAGAAAATTACAGTCAGCTGCCTGTCTGGTGCCAGGATCCGCCACATAACACATGCACTCAAGTCACTCCACAACAAGTATAAATATGACTCTGTCATTGTCCATGTTGGAGTGAATGACTTGAGACGTACCTCCCTGGACTACATGAAAAGAGACATGGAAGAGCTCTCGGATCATGTGGCCCAGGCAGGTATGACCCTAGCCCTGAGTAGCATCCTGCCTTTGTCCAGAATGATACCACGATATAAGGACAAAATGATTGACTTCAACAATTGGCTAAGCTTCTGGTGTCATTCAAAGGGGATCCAGTATCTGTCTGCCTGGGACGACATGATTGACAGACCACGATGCTTTGCCAGAGATGGTCTGCATCTGTCACCCCTGGGATTCAGGTTACTGGCTAAGGCTCTTGCCACCCCTATAGTGCCTTTTTAGGCAAAGTTCAAAGGACAAAACCACCACTGTAACAGGTACAAGCATGCAAAATCTGAAGGTAATGCTACTCAATGCTAGAAGTCTAAACCTCAAAATGCACTCTCTCAAGGCACTCCTAAAAATGGAGAACATTGATATCTGTGCAGTAACTGAGACCTGGTTCAAGGCTCCGGACAGCACCCCTGCAATACCAGGCTACAACTCTTACCACACATTTTTTCGGCCACCAAATCAGGACCGAAACACTAAAGGTGGAGGAGTGTCAATATTCACCAAGGATATTCACACCACCGGGCTAGTTGCCCAACACAATGCGTCTGAAATTCTCCAGGTGCAACTAACACTAGGTAAGACTGCAATCCAAACTGTAGCTTGCTACAGATCCCCCACCATACCCCAAGATTCTCACTACACCTTTCTAAACATACTGGAAAATATTAAGATACAACCAAACACCCTAATATTGGGTGATTTTAACTACCCTGCTATTAACTGGGAAAACTACTCATGTACCAACACCTTTGCCCAACGGTTCTTGGAATTCATAAATTCCAACGCCCTGGATCAACTAATCCATAGTCCCACCAGGGGCTCCAGTATCCTAGACCTGGTCATTACCAACATGGGAAATCGATGCTCCACACCTATGGTCACCCCCTTGTTAGTCAGGTCTGACCATAAGCTAATCACCCTTAACATCTACATCCCATCCCCACCCCCCCAGTAAGTAAACCTCCATAAAAAACTTCTCCAAAGCCAACTTCATGCTACTCAAATCAGAAGTGACAAACTTCATGACACCCATGCAGACGGGAACTGAAAGTTCAACTGCTGAATCCTACACTAAGGCACTGTATGAGCACATCCACTCATGCATGAATCGTGCCATCACAAATAGAACCAAGATGCTCTCATCCAAAAAAAGGAAGCCAATCTGGTGGTCCCCTGCCATAAACAAACTTTACAACAAAAGGAAGAAACTGTTGCAGAAAAGAGGAAAATCCCAGGATGCAAAAAACTCCTTTACCAGCCTCAGTAAGAAACTGAGATCCCTCATAAAATCCTTCAAAGCTAGTTATGAAAATAAAATTGCCAAAGATTCCAAAGACAACCACAAGGCATTTTATAACTATGTCAAGAATCTAAATGGCAATGCTCAAATCTGCTCTGAGCTAAAACAGAATGGCATTAAATACACTGATCCCAAGGATATTGCCAATATCCTGGCAGATTGATTCAGTGCCAACTTCACCCCCCTCTCACCCCCTAAATGGCCCATCTCAATACTGGAAGATTGCCAAATTCTGGTAATAATGGCCACACAGGTAAAAAAACACACTCTCCAAAGCTAAGAATACAGCATCCATGGGACCAAATGACATCCCGGGCTGTGTACTACATGAACTACAATATGAACTGGCACCTCACCTAAGTGTCATGTTTGATCACAGCCTCACCTCAGGTTTCATGCCCACTGAGTGGCGCAGAGCTACAGTTATTCCACTCCACAAGGGGGGGATCCACCTTGGATCCCGGAAACTACTGTCCCATCAGTCTGACAAGTCTTATCTGCAAGGCCATGGAGCATATTATCATGGAACTTATAAACAAAGACATTGGCAACCTTCAAACAATGGACCCCACCATTTTGGGTTCATGAAGGGCCGATCTTGTCTCCTGAACCTGATTGACTTCTTTGAGTCAGTCTCCAGAGCCATGGACAAGGGTAAGGTGGTCCACACAGCCTATCTAGACCTTGCCAAGGCCTTTGACACCATCCTCCACTCTGGAATCATAGATAAACTTACTAAGCTGGACATTAATCCCTATGTCACCCAATGGGTTGCTAACTGGCTTACTAATAGAACCCACACTGTAAAAGTAGCCAACTCCAAATCCAGCTCCAGACAAGTGACAAGTGGAGTACCTCAGGGTTCAGTCCTGGGACCGCTCTTGTTTGGCATCTACTTCTTTGAAGTACAGGCCAACACTAAAGGACTCTGGCTAACAAAGTTTGCAGATGACTGCAAACTGGGAGCCATTACTGAATCCCCAAATGATGTGGATACAAAAGGGCCTTACAGAAACAGATGCTTGGTGCCATTGCCATGGGCTCAAGCTCAATGCCAAGAAATGTATACTTATCCCCTTTGGGAAAAAACATGTATCTGTGAATTACCATATAGGTGGCAGTACACTAAACACCAAAAGTGTGATAAGAGACTTAGGGACACAGGTGCACAGTGGTCTCACCTTCGATAACCACATCGCCACAACAGTCAGGAAATCCTTCTATGTGGCACACCTCATCACTAAGGGCTTTTCATCCAGAAAAAAGGAGGTCATTGTCCCACTGGACTCATCCCTCATTAGACCCATTATAGAATACAATGCCCCGTTTGGTATGTACCTCTCAAGACATCTGCAACAACTGGAAAGGCATGAAATACCTTACTAAAAGAATCACAGGCCTAAAGCAGATGCCTATGCTGATCACCTTAAAAACTCCAGCTATACTCTGTCACATATCATCTACTCAGAGGTGATCTCTGCTTAACATACAAGGCCATGTCAAACCCAGAGCTGTTGGACATGCTACACTTAAAGAAATCCCAATCCCTCAGAGCCACACGCTCCAGGGATCTAAATCTTGTCAACACAATAAACAAAACATGCTGGAGGGATAGGTTCCTGACCCAGAGACTACCCAGACTATGGAATAGATTGCCCATACATGTCAAGCACAGTGCCTCTTTGGCCCTCTTCAAAAGGAACCTTGACGATTGGATGGGAGAAAGGAAATTCACCCCAGGGATCACATCAGTCACCCTGCTAGACAGGGTTCCAGGGAAGTAAATAGTGTGGAAAGAAATAGCCAGGGAATTGTTATGGCTAGGCTTGTATAGGCCCTAGGGCTGATAGCCTAGTACCAACCTATGAACCTATGAACCTATAATGCATCATGCCTGCTCAGCTACACCTTCAAGGATAACATTACACTTTACTGCTGACAACATGCTAACATTGCTATACTGCCATAAAGTCATCCTGTGCATCAGCACCATGTTAGCCTGTTCCTGCATCAATGTTACAGATGACAGGAGGTGGCACAGGTTCATCATATGCACAGGGTGTGTTGTTGGTTTGCCAGAGGCCTACATTGAGCCATACAATCGACATGTGTGTGTGTGTGTGTGTGTGTGTGTGTGTGTGTGTGTGTGTGTGTGTGTGTGTGTGTGTGTGTGTGTGTGTGTGAGGGCCAAGAGTACTGGTATGGGCGAATGTTGATGTAATGTGTGCAGGTATGTGTTAGCCCTAGGTGTCTGGTTTCTGTGTGTGTGTGTCTGCATGCACACAGTTTCACCATGTGGCTGCCATATACGGGGATTTGTGGGACAGCCACAGACTGTACCTACTAGGCTTTACAGATCACCATCTCCGGCCATGGATACGGTACCTGTGCCTGGCAGGCGTGCTAGTGACAGTATCAGGTACTGAGCCAGACTAAGTACTATCCTCAGAGGTAGACATATGTACACTGGACCCAGGTCCTGGCTGGGACTGTCCAGAGCCATGTGCACGTGGTCTCCTAGGATGGTCTATGGACAGCCCACCCCCAACATTGCTGGGGCTGGCACTGGCACTACGGGAGTGGCTGTGACTTGAGGGACGTCTGCAGCGACTGTCAGCTGCTGATGTTGCTGGCATACGTCCACGTCGACATCTCACCCGTCCCGCACTGTCCTGACACATGGACATGACATTGCGGAGGACATCTAATGTCTCACCCCAACGTCTATCCATGACCTCAGTGTAATTACAGATGGCACCTGCTAGGTCATGGATACTGTCTTTTAAAGCAGTGTTATGTGCTTCCTGTGCCCTTAGTCCCTGTCTGGTGTACCATTCCATATGTGCCTGTGCCTCCATGACAGCCTGGAACATGCGTGAGGTTGTAAGACCTGTGGCACGTCTGCCAGGGGCATGATGACCAGCAGTGCTCCGACAAGAACACCTGGACATCTGCCTATGTGCTCCCATTCCAGACCTCTGGGTATGGCTGCTGTGTCCAGATGCATGTGCCAAAGGTACCACACTGTCCTGGCCATTGCTGACTGTAGACTGTCCCTCAGCTAAGGGCATTGGTGATGAGGGATGTATTGGCAGTATGACTGTGTGCATGGATGGGGTGGACAGCTGCGTACTGTCGATTGGTGGCCCAATGACAGACCCTGGCAAACATGCCTGTGCCTCAACACACCTATCATCATTATCACTATTTGAGTCAGTGACATCAGGTTCCCTACTGCAGTGAACCAGCCCAACCTCAGCACCTGTGAGAGGAAGACAGGAAACACACTTTATGACCTGTACATGATGTCAGAACACATGAACAAATGCACACATGCACACATACACACATGAACACATGCACACATGAACACATGCACACATGAACACATGCACACATGCACACATGCACACAAATACACTCCTCACTAAAGCAGAGACACACACACACACACACACACACACACACACACACACACACACACACACACACACACACACACACCAGCAGCAATCCAGATCATACCCAATAGCGGTTGATGGTGGGGTACAGTATCACAAGACAAACAGTCATATCACATGTGTCAGCATGCAGGACATGTGTTGCTCAACAGCATGCAGTGCGAGTGTAGACAGTCCTTGTTAATAACAGTATACATGGCTTTGATGCATGTGTGTTGTTGTTCAGTGATTGTCCTCACCCTGGAATGCAATGTGTACATGGACACAACATTGCTGTGCAAGTATTACAAGCTCCTCAATGTGCTGTGCACCATCACTCACAGGTATACATACCATGGCTGGATGTTTATCTGTGTGTCACATAGATATCCGTTACTGATTAGAGCATCTGTGTCTTTAGCAGATAATTGTGGACACCGGTTTAGCTCATGCATGCTATGTATACACACAGGATGAGTGGTGCATGTATACCTGATGGAATACCATTGCCAACATAGCCATTGTACAGTAGTTATGGTGAGTGTAGAACATATAGTGGACATGCCAGTGCCAGCCATGACATGGCATGCTACAACACAACTGCAACATTAAACATTACACATACCCAATGTGTGTCATGTGACCTATACACTCAATAGCATTACAAGACATATATGTGTCACTTTGTGCAAATGGTGATTGCTGTGCATATTATGTATAGGTGCAGATGTTTGCACACACACAACATTGAGGTGTATAGCAATGAATGCTATGTGTAATACTGTGATTACTGTAACTGGATGGCGTGTTGTACCATGCGCCATCATCATGCAGCATCATGTGGTCACTCAAGGCTATTTATGTGCGCCAGACCGACACCTATCATGCTGTACCTGAACCGCAGTACCATGGCTACATTCACCATTTCACAGCCTGTTGTTACATGGATTTGTAAGGTGCCCAATAGGGCGCATTGCCTAACATGAATGTGTTGTGTGTTGGAGAGTGTCGCACTGCCCCATGATAGGCCTCTACCCCTCAGGTATATTATGTGTGCTGTGTGGATGACATTTGGGATACTTGAGTGTGACCTTACAGCGTGTGTATGACGGAGTTGTGTATGTCGTGTGCATGTGTATCGACTGCCTATCCAATGTCCACTATAGTGTAGCCACAATTGTTTGGGATGCTCTGTGTATTGCATGTGTTTGAGGCAGCCACTCACGTTACTGAGATGTGCATAGTCTCACAGCAAACATGCACAGCATGCATTATGAGTAGGTGTTACATGTGTACATGGCCTACACCTCACCTATGACATGCACATTTTGTTAGCAATATTAAATGTAGAACACACTCACCAGCATGGGTCCGCTGCATTGCTGTCACACCAGAGGGACCTACAAGGATATGAAACAGTTTGTCAGTGGCAACAACTGTGGCATTGCTACTGTGGGTTTGCAATCTTACAGTAGCACAATGGTTGACAGTCACAGGCCTACACATCATGTTCCAAATTATCAGTATTGAACAACACCAGGCTACACATCTTCTAACTACACAGTACACATCTCACATATGCATGATCTAACAATAGAGGTAACAGTAGTCTACAGATATGCCATCTTACCTGCACGCTCCATGTGAACTTGCTGGGGGGCTCCGGCCTCCATGATGATGCATGTGTGCTGTTGTTGTTGGCTGGGAGCCCCCAGGCTCAGGAGCAGTTCCTCCACTCTGGTGAGGGGGGGATGGGTGGCAACCCCACCACCTGTGGCAAGCTGTTGCCTACAGACATCAGACGTACACTGCCGGACATGTCTAAGTAAATCACTGCAGTGATGTCGTACCTGCTCATAAGTCCGGTTATGCATGCCTATGTCATTTATACTACAGACAACATCTTGCCACAGCGCAGTCCACTCATGCTGGTCCTGGCTGGTTCTGGAAAATAGCAGGGTGTACTATTGGATGAGACAGTTGGTTAAAATCTCATCCTCTGCATGGCTATAGGCTGGATTGCGATGGTGGGCCATGACCCTGGAAGACAATAAAACAATATGTGTGAGCAAGTCATGTGGCACACTTAACATTCTTCAGTACAGATATCACTGAACTGCCATAAATAGCAAACTATTGTCTGTCAGAGGATACACACTTTCAATACCACATATCAGTGCTCAACCCACAACTGCCTGACAGTGCCTGACACGCACTATATATTAAAACATTTTCTACACAGCAACAAAGAGAAACCACTATGTAAGACTATGCAACAGTACATGGCAAACTGTATGCAACACAATGCATCACCTAGCCACAGGAGGTATATATCAAGCTAATGCATAACAAAATATGTAATCCATTGCAATGATTGTAAAGTCCAGTTACAGTATCACCAGTATTCGACACTAGTTGTTGATGGAAAACCCCTGCCTACAATATGTGCACATTTGTGAATATAGGTGGCATACTGCTGTACTAGACTATACATGTTGCTAGATACGCACTTATATCCTGTAACACACATATGACCGAGGGCATGTTACAGGCATACACACACACACATCAGACATACATACAGGACACAGAGGTATGGCAACCCAGATGAGCTTTATGCGTGTACCATACAGTACTGTGTGTCAGCACTTACAAACCCTTATGCCTGAGGTATGTAATCTGTGAGGACTACAGGGAACACACAAAACAGTGTTTCCAAGCAATGTGGACATATACCATACTGTGCTGTTTAGGCCTACAGTTTCAGGTAGTACTACAGTTCATACAGGGGTTTGATTCACAAGCAGCACCAATCAATGAGCATACATGTACTGCTTTATCCTTCAATGGCACACCTCAGTTAACACAAAGGGACTACGTCAGACCGTATGCCATACTGCTTTTTCTGGCTAGCAATAGCATACACATATTTTGCTGGGATCAGAGCTAGGACACATAATACCATGACAGAAACAGTTTCCCACTAAGCTATCCCACATATACACAACTGTGACACATTCACCAACACATTCACCATCACACTCAGTCAACCTCACATAGCAATTATTGCAACAAGTACATGTGGGTGTTTATTGGTTCATAGGTAGGTAATAGGCTATTGGCCCTAGGGCCTATAGAAGCCTAGCCAGACAGTACCCTGGCCTTTGACACCCAAGTAATTTAGTTTCATGTGTCCCTGTCAAGCAGAGCCACAAAGGTGATTCCCGGGGTGTATTTCCTATCTCCCATCCAATCATCAAGACTATTCATGACGAGTGCTACTGAGGAGCTTTGTTTGCTATTGATAGGTAGTTTGTTCCAGAGTATGGGATGTCTCTGAGATAGGAATCTATCCCTCCAGCATGTTCTGTTTATTGAGGTGACAAGGTTTAGGTCCCTAAAGCATGTAGCTCATAGGGATTGTGATCTGTTTACGTGGAGCATGTCCAACAGCTCTGGGTTTGACATAGCTTTGTATGTTAGGCAGAGGTCACCTCTGGGTTGCCAGTATGCGACACAGTCTAGCTGTGGTTTTGTGAGACGGTCTGCATAGGGCATCTGTTTGAGGACAGTATTACTCTTTGTGAGGTATGTCTGTGGCCTTTCCAGTTGCTGTAGATGTCTTGTGAGGTACATAGCAGAAGGGCATTGTACTCTATAATGGGTTTTGTGAGTGATGAGTAGAGGGGAACACTGACCTCTTTTTCCCTGGATGACACAGCTTTTGTGATGAGGTGTGCCATGTAGACAGATTACATGACTAGTGTGGCACTGTGATTATCAAGGGGGATACTACTGTCCACCTGTGTCCCATGGTCTCTTATCACACTTTCGGTGTTAAGTCGACTACCACCTTTGTGGTAGTTCATGGGTACAGAGTTTTTAGCAAAAGGGATGCCAATGAATTTCAGACATTGAGCTTGAGGCCATGGCTTTGTCAACAGGCATCTGTCGCAGTAAATATGACTCTGTCTCTCCCTCTCTCTCTCTCTATATATATATATATATATATATATATATATATATATATATATATATAGATATAGATATACACATACATATAAACATCCATTGGTGTACATATAGCTATACATATAGGCACATATGCAGTCCACCTTTCATGGTGGGAATCTCAATTATGTGAAGTATGTGAGGTATACAGTTATGTAATGATATTGCACAGTCTTGTGCGAAATGCATTGAAGGTGTTCTTAGCCTATGTGGCTTTAGCAGGTCTCAGTGGCTGCAACACTGCAAACTTAACAAATCACACCCAGAGCATTTAACCACCACATGTCCTATACCAGCACTGTATGCTGTCTTGTTTGCCACACACTACTACCTACATACAAATATGCACATAACAACCTTCACCAACATATATATGACCTCCCTTCAGAAACAGTTGCAGTATGTGCTTTGCTCTATGCACATGTACAGATGCTAATATATCTGACACAGATATATCTCTCCATATGTGTGTGCCTTACACACACAAGGTCCACACTGTTGTAAGTCCCTGGACCTCACGGCTGACCTGTTGGGCCTTGCTGCAACATGAACAAGTGACACGTGTGAGCACACAGTAATATTAGAAGGTGTATACATAGCTGCAAATGCTAGATTAGCATACTAGCCTGGTACAGCAGTTGCCAATGCTAAGCTACACATTGATATGACTATCATGCATGTGTTACTCTGTCACATCCATGGTTATATAGCTGTATGTGCTACTCCCCCAAACAGCCATTGTCCACACTATTGTAGAGAACACAGATAACATGGTTCAGATGTTTGACATTTAATGCTGAGCTACATATATCACAGTTACATCCCACTGCACACAGCTACACACTGATTTGTCCATGGCAGTAGTTATGCAGGGCATCTGTGCATAGATACGTACTGCTGCCACATATTGATGTTTCAAAGTATGTAGAGTAGTCTTCAAATGCATCTACTACATGCCAGTAAATACATATCTGTTACATACCTTTCCTTTGTATGAGTTCGTAGTTTTCAGTTTGCTGTATATTTGGTTTATTTATTTCTTTTCCACTGGTCTCTCTCTCTCTCTCAGTACAGCCTGCTTTTATAGGTATCTGCACATGTGCATGTGATGGCCTCTGCACCAATTGATGGCCACCATTTGGTAATTGTATGCAGCCTGCTGTGTGGTAATTGCAGTACTCACTAGCATAGCAACCCAATGCTATAAATTGCTATGTCAGGTAGGCGTAGCCCTTTCAGCTTTCCAAAGTGGAGCCCATGCTTGTTTGCTGTGGACACCGTTCTGTAAGTCAGAAGGTTGCTATAGCTCTTATATCTGAAGCTAAGGGTGTAGCCAGTTATTTAAATGTTGTACTCAGACCTGAATGTTGCCACTTCCACTACACAGTTGTCAGTGTAGAATTGTACTCACCCCTACAAATGCTAACACAAGATACATGGGAGTATGTAGTTTCTTTTCTACTTATACAATTAACTGCCATACAAAAGTAGTTATTGAGATGTATTCATTTGGTGCATGAACTGTTTGTGAACTGCTATACTGTGAATATTAATTTACTCACTTTTGAACAGTTTGTGCTTTTTTAGTGTTGACATTAGCACAGGCGGCTCAAGAAAACTGGACAAATTTCAGTACTGAGTATGCCCACCTTCATCCTTGGTAGACCCTGAACACACAGGTTTATTGTACATTTGGGTAGGGGTGCAGAAGGACAGAGAGCATTATGTATTAATGTGTGAACTTTATCTTGCTGGACTTAAAGGGTTGCTGTGTACCTGTTAGTTTACCAAGGCAAGTAGTCTGTCTGCGTAGCTCCCAACTGTGGACCTATCCAGATGGTAGCCAGAGGTTAGCCTGTTATTCTTTATGCACCACACCGGTCTTTTCAGCACTGGAACAATGGCATTGTCACAGTTGGTTGCTACCAGTACATGGCTATATCCCTTGGTATTTCAGTGTTGTACTCCTACATAAGGGTATGCTTCTGGAACTCCTTCCAAAGCTATTTGCACAGTGTGTAACAGCAGAATAGCTGATATGTCTGTGTGTTTCTGCCTCTGCCAGGCCTCTCAAACACTCAGGTACATATTTGAACAGACTCAGGGAAAAGTAGGTAGAAGTGAAGTACACCTTTACAATATTAGGGACATTAGGTTGAGACTTTGAGAGAAACAGAGCATATGGATTAATACACATTTCCTGAAGTACAAGCAGTGTCTAATTCTTACTTATTTTCATTATTCATTAAGTGTAATTCATGACCTTTCTGCCTAACGTCAGGAGCTTTCAGAGGTATTCAGAGGGACACAGCTAAAACCTGTCTCGAAATCAGGGACATGCCTGTAAATTAGTCACAGTTGGGAAGTATGGCCTCTGCCATAATCAGATATGCTAGTGTTTGTCCTGCTATGATACTGTGTGGGGGTTGTAAAGTGCTGCTGTAACAGTATTTCCTGCTAGAATGGCTGGTTCTCTTTTCACAGTCATGTAATGCAATTCCACAAGAACTGCTGGTAAAGATCCACAGAACAGGATTTATGTTATGGCATTCCTGTTTGTCCTTTACATTAACTCATTCTGATGCATGATATATTGATTTCAGCACCAATTTGTTGTATGTTTACCATGTCTCAGTGGTACTTCATGCAGTCTAGTGTGTACAAGGTCTGGGGTTTGAGACTGACAGAGGTATTTTATTTTGCTTCTGAGCAGAACAAGGGCCCTGACATACAGAGTGACTAAGACTAAGGAGAAGATAGTATTAATAATATATTTTTCAATGGACAATGGCATACTAAACACACTAGCTATATAGGAAATATTTCCTAATACAGCAAAGTTAAACAAATACATTTTTTTCTTGAAGGAAAGTTTAAAAGACATACTAAAAGAACACATTTTTGATTTTTTTCATAATGTTTCCCACTGTAGTAATACATCTTGTTTTCCAAATGTAATGCACATACAATAATAGGGCGGCGCAGTGGTGCAGCGGTTAATGCTGTCGCCTCACAGCAAGAGGTTCTCCAGTTCGATTCTCGGCTGGGGTGCCTTCTGTGTGGAGTTTGCATGTTCTCCCTGTGTTCGCGTGGGTTTCCTCCGGGTACTCCAATTTCCTCCCACATTTCTAAAGACATGCTTCTGGAGCATTTCTCCCCAGGCCTCTGCTGAAAACAGGATCTGTGGAACCTAGTCAGACTTTCCCGGTCAACAAATGTTAAATAAAAAAACAATTTTAAAAAAATACACAATAACTTTATTTCTTGAGAGCTGAATTCAATAACTTCATGCCCTAAACCTTTACTTTTTTCTGTGTTCAAACACATACCACTTTTATCTAAACACAAATACAACTTGCTTATAACATCGTCCATTCCGTTAAAATGCTTAGCAACTAGAATTATGTCATCTGCATATGATAACATTATAGCTATATCAAACCTTTCAATGTCCTATATCTAACACTATCATCTACTGAAGTAATATAACTAGTTATTTAATTCATAACTAGTGAAAATATAATGTTACTAAAAGGACATCCTTGCCCTGTACCTCTTTTAATACTTATTTCTTCACTCAGCCTTCCATTAATCAAAACTTTATTTTTGTTCAGTGTGTGTTTGCTGTAACACACATTTCTTATTTTCATACTTAAATTATAAGCTTTGAGCATACATAGCATATTATGCTGAATACTGTCAAAAGCTTTGCTTTCATATCCTACCACAATTAAACTATTTTCTTATCTATTTAGTATGTCATCTACAATTTCTCTAAAAATCATTAATAATTCTTGATATCCATTTCCTTTAATACTATATATTGAATCTGATAAAATATTCTCAAGTTTTGATTCCATTATTTTCTGTAATATTTTCATAAAGATTTTATAATCAGTATTACTCAAAACAATAGGCCACCAATTTCTCATATATTTTCTCTCACCTTTTTTCCATACAGATTTAAAAATTCAATTATATAATTCCTTATACTAAAATCCTGTATTAAATCACTCATTTAATGCTTCTATGAAATACATATTTTGACTTACTCTTATGTTCTTATACATTTGATATGCTAAGCTATCCAGACCAGTTGCTCTATGTATATTTATATATTAATACTATATCCAATTCTTCTAATCTTACATTTTTTTCCAAATCTATATTTTCTTGCTCCAGAATATCCTTTGTTCTTTAATACTATGTTTAAATAATTATTTCAGTTTTCTGTACTATCCCTTTTTGTCTGTTAATTCTCTCATATTTTTGCTTACTATTTTATTTAAATAAGGAGTTATTTCTTTTCTTTTTAACCTCATAGGAAATATCTTTCTTTATAAAGTATATATTTTTATTTTTTTCTTGCTCTATTGCATATAACTTTTGTTCTTTCTTAAAATATTAATTTTCATTATTTTTAATGTTTTTAGACGTTATTCACTTAACTTACTATTACTCTTTTTCTCTTCCTTTCCTTTTTAACTTGTCATCCTTGATAACATAAAAGACATCCACCATTTAGACCAATTTTTATATAACTGTCAAATACGTATGAGATCCTCCCATAATTCTAAATTTCTTTTATCACCCTCACCTATTCACTCTACTTCATTAATTCTTTTTAGACCATTTCCTATCTTAGAATTACTAACTTTGTCTCTGTATTCTATTCAGATAGCTTTATGGTCTGAAAACCCTGTGTCTAATGTACTTTCATTTTTTATTTCACATCCTTCCGGAAGCAAAAAAATAGTCTCTCTGTGTTGTCTGTATTGTTCTGTGATAATGTCCATGAATTATTCTTCATATTCTTAACTTCCCACATTTCATAATTTCTATAACAATTTTTACACCATTCCCTTTATTTTTGTTACACAAGTTACAATTGAAGTCTCCTACTATAATAACTTCAATATTAACAGCAATTTAATTCAATATTAAGGCAAGCATATATTCTCTTTCTTTACTAGCTACACATGCGTGTAATGCACCCATTCTATAGACTTTATCTCTCCATCTAACATCAATAATTGTAATTCTACCCATTAAAATTATAGTAGCATAAATCACCTTAACTGTCTTTTTCATAAATATTGCTGTTCTTGAACATAAATCTTGTCCTAAATTCCAGTATATCTCATTAACCCACAGACATTCTGTTTGAAATCTTTCTTCTTTCATTAAAAATGTTGTATCTTCTAGTATAATGATATAACTATCACATTTTTAGGGCAGTCTATAATAACTAGTCTTCTAACTATGCTCTAAAAACTGTTAGCATTCAATGCTAATATCTTGCAATTAACATTATTTCTATTTAGGAAAACGTTCTAAGGAAAAAGAATAAAACATTTACCTTTTTTCTTTCTTTTCCTTTGTGTTTAATCCAGTATTTCTCTCTCTCTCTCTCTCTCTCTCATACTTTTACCTATAGAATTTTTCTTTTTTTACTATATTCCATGTAATATCTTCTTTGTCACTGACTTCAGTAGCTTCTTCTATATTTAATACTTTTTTGTTATACTTTTATTATCATTTTTCAACTGTTTCTTCTGTATTTTTTCAAAATGATTTTGTCCCTGTTCTTCTTCACTTGGTACTTCCATAAGCCCTTGAATGTGTTCACAGTAGCCTTGTGTATTTCTACTGTCCCTTCTTTACACTTCATCCACATATGGCCTACCTTATTGCAGTTATAATATTTTAACTCACTTTTTTTGTATTGTCATGTGTTGCACCACATATAAAACATTTCCTTTTTCTACAATCAACAATCAGATGATCTGATTTTCCACAGTAGAAACAAGTTTTGGGCTGACCCCAATATTTAACAACACCTTTTTGAACATCTGTATTTATAATGCTAGGGATATGAATTATTTTATCATTTTCCATTTTTAGTATGACATTACAATCCCAACCCCTAGTCCATAATCCTCTACTATTGAAAACTTTAGAAATGTTCAATACATCTTTACATATGCTATTTAAATGTCTTTTCAAAGTCTCTTTTTCAGTTTCTGTTCTAAATTGAAGACAAATTTTCTTCTTTGTTTCTCTGAAAAGTTTTAGCTACATAAGCATTCAATGAAGTACAGTCTTTCTTATTTACATATTGACTCAAATTTTTTTCCATTGCCTGACCATTTTCAAAAATTATATCACAAAAATTTCTTTGCTTATATGAATGAAAGCTCTTACCTCTGCAGAAGTTCCTAATGATAAAATAACATTGTCCCATACCTCATATCTTTCTATTTCTCTTTCTTCCTTGGAGAAAATTTTAACAGTATAATTTCTTCTTTGTTGCATAACAATTTCTTTTTCTGATGTTTATTTTTTTGCTTTTTCCTAAAAAAATACCAACATACTATCTCCTGTTTTTAGTATCAAAAGTACCTAATTTTGAATTTTGTCCATTATATCTCCCCATGCTATATCCTTGCCACTGTTAGGTTCATTTTCCTCACATAATTTATCTAATAAAACATCCTGCAACCCTCCTAACCGGACAATTGTAATAATAGACCCCTTATCATGCTGGTTCTCTTACTGGAATAGCTGCTGCTAGAAAATCTCTTCTGAATCTGGAAAAGGCTTGCCTGCCTTTTCTCCAACTCTGCAGCCTTTTGCTGTTTCAAATATATCTACAGAAGACTTGACTGTCTTTCTACCATCATCTCCAAATACTGGAACTCCACTAGAAGGCATATATACCTTCTCTCTCAACTCTCCTACCTGAGACACAGAGATAGGCTTGACTATTCTCTTGTCTCCTCTTATCTTTCAACACATTTTTAAGCTGATTTGAAGGCTTATCTGCCTTCTTCTGCTCTAAATCACCACCAAACAACTCTCTCAACTCCATTGCTACAATTTCCTGCTTCTCTGAGCAGTATCCACTCCAGAAACAGAAGCAGGAAGTGCAATCAAAAGAGTGTTCTCCCTCACAATGAAAAGTGTAGAGGAAGTTCCTAGAAGCCTTGGCCAAATTTTCCCTAATAGTATAAATACCACCGTGGGTCACCCCCAGAAAGAACGTACTAGCCTAATGGGACTAAATTGGGCAACAAAAGATAAAATAAATAAATAAATAAATAATAAAGGCTCATCTCTGCACATCTGTAGTTGATGAAGAGGCCATGGGTAGAAGGTAGAGTGAAGCAGAATAAGAAACATGGAGTCAGACGCATTTTAATTTCTGACAAACTCACCCCTTTGTACATCTTTTAATACATAATTTGGTTGTGATGGAATGCTGATTTGATGAATTTGGTCATAACTAGCATAAACATAACAAATTCCTGGTTGCAACCTTTTCTTCAAAGTGAGAAAATAAAGTGCTGTGAGTTTCTCTAGATAGGGGAGAAACAGCAGAAGTGTTTTACATAACTTAACAAGGACTATAGACCAAGTGGTCAAAGTATAAGCAGCTTCATGAAGATGGGGTGGGGTGACATCAGATGGATATCTAGGCTGGGATACAAACAAGATCAGAATACCTTCAGGAATACAAATCAAAAGGAAGGTGACAGACCCTAATGTAAGGGAGAAAATAAATGCCTGACTAATGTAGCTCATGGCTAAACAGATGCAGAAATACTGGTTATGCACACGTTCTAGGGGTTGGCTGAAAACCCACACAGATCTACCACATGATGAAGGCAGCAACATGGGTTTGAATGCAGAGGGCGATATCTTTCTGATACGCAAGAATAATTGTACCATGGGCCTAGAATTTTTTAGATTTTTCACCTTCATTAGCAAATGAGGGATAAAATAAAGAAGAAGATAGAAAAAGCAGCCACTGTGAGAACTGGAGAACCAAGTTTTTAACGAAGAGGAAGGGGGCAAAATGGAGAAGATACAAGGCTAAGACAGTTGAATCTTTCAGACTCTCTACATTAAGGATTAGTTAGTATCAGTAGATTCCTCTTGAAGGAATTAGCCATCATCTGTCATCCTCCTTAAATAGGAGGAACAGAAGGTAGACATAATGTCCATCCCTGTACACCTATGACCTACTGTCATGCACAGCAGACATCTTAACCTTATCAAATTCATCCGTATTTACCAGTTTTGAAGTTAAAATAATGGGGTGCCCTGAATTCCTGAGTGGCCCCCTTCAATTCTGATTTTTTTTCCCTTTTTTTTTTTTTAATTTTTATTTACCAGTTTAAATAATGGATTATGTCACCATGCATCACTGCAACATCATCAACGTGCAGGGGCATGTGTGGTGACATCAGTTTAATGAAGCAGAGGACTGCCTGTTGTCAGACTCATTCAGAGACTCTCAAAATGTCTCTGTAATTTGGACTGTATTTGCAGCAGCAGGGAAGGAGCATTCTCAGCAGAGCGGACTCCGGACTGGAGCTGTACTGTGTGTGCACTGTGCACAACTTTATTTAAGTTAAGTTAGTTAACTTCTGCAGAAAGAAGAGTCAGTCCACTCATGCCCTCTATACACAACGGAATCCATATCCATTCCTTTCTCGAAATTCCTCAAGGACAACAGGCACTTTATTTGTAGATGAAACAATGAAATATAAAGTTGTTTGCTAGCAGCAACCTCTGTATTAGTTACAGATCTCTTTAATGATGAATTATTTAGATGACTTTTACTTCTGCAGAGATTGTGCATATTTAGTGATATTGGTGGATTGTAATGACAGAAGTTTGAGTAAACTTTTGTGATGGAAGTGTACTGAATTGGGCAGTTTTATAATTATTGGTTCATACATTTTGTTTCATTGCTTACTGGAAAAATGTACAAAACAATAAATTTCAAACATGCTCTAACAAGTATGCTGTAGTATACAAGGAATATAATTTAATACAATCATGAAGGTGAACCAAAGAACACATGTATGTTTGCATGGTCTTAAATATGTGTGCAAGGGTCCTGTGATTTGAAAACAGCCCAAAGGTAAACTTTATCCATCACTGGCCAGATGCATTTTCTTTGAATGTGGGTTTCAATGCTGTTTCAATGAATGTGAGTTTCAAGGGCAGAGGCGTTTTAATGCTAAGTCTGTTTTCATTGTGAGATGGCATTGCTTTGTTTCACAGATGTCTATCAGTGTTTGTGCTATAAAATTTAAAAATAAAATTTAAAATAAAAGATGTAAATGAAATCCAAATAATCATTGTAGAAGTAAAGTATAAAGCAGTATGCACATTACAGTGTTTATGGCAAATGAGGAGAAATAGGCAAGTAATGGGACACTGGAATGGCTGCTGGAGGGAGGGCTGTGTATTGGGGGGCCCCATTTGACCATGCTTTTGTGAGGGGGAGGGGCAGCAAACTCAAAGACAGCCCCGGCAGCACCAACTCAATGACAGCTCTGGGTGGCACAAACTCTAGCTGCGCCACTGGTCACAAATTGCAGTTTGGAAAACTGTTCACGCTTAAAATAATTCTGAAGACCAAGACATAGCACAGTGAATATGGAAAATGATAAATTACAAAATCAGGGAGAAAATTATTCATAAAAGGAGTCTGTTCCCACTTAATGGCTTAGCACAAGCTCAAGGAGAGACTGCCTTGGGTTGTAGAATAAATAAGATGAAGAGAGCCCCACTGCTGAAAAAGAGTGGAAAAGTGGGGACACCGGAGAAGAATTAGGCAGAGTATACAGTAGTATTATATATCTGCAAGACAAAGAGATACACGTGTCTGTCTTCAGTCAGACTGCCTGCATTTGCTGGAACATACACTGCAATCATTTGATTCCTGGAGTTCAAGTGGACACATTGACAGCGTAGTAGTAATTGGTTGATGACCTTAGTAGAGCATACAGTATCTGGTTCCTAAAAAAAATATTTGTTTCTCAAACTAATCATTCTCCAGCACAACTCTGTTAAGATGGACTTTGTTATTCATTTACAAGAATATGCTGACAGATTTTCAAACAGCTACTATAAACTTAAGTATATTGAGCATTGATAAACATCTGTCATAAAGCAGAGAAATGCAAAAGCTGTGCATCCAAATGTCGCTACTGTTGTGCGAATTTCATACATTTAATTTATATGCTCCCTACCCCACAGAATACTGCATCAAAGCAAATAGTACAAATTCACATTTCTGCTTTTTTTTCTAGTATACCTCAAGTTATTTGACCTGACTTTTTTTACTTATTATGACTCACCATGCCCAATGTATCCAGTATTATGGCAACTGAAGATAAACAAAGATTTCAAAATTAACTTTGCATTTCAGTGTTTCACCTGTATTACTAGACTGAGCCTTCTCTAGCCCTGTGCTTTGTGACTATTGTAAAATTTCAGAAGCAATATCCTCAGGAACTTACACAGAAATCTGAAAGGCCTTCCCTTACCTATGTCGGCTGTTAGGAGCCGAGGTTGTTGGCTGTGTTGAATTAAATCAAAAGTAGGATTCCTGGAGTTGAACTAAATAAAAAAGGTCTAGGAGAGACGTTCTGAATCCAGTGGATCTGGAAGTCTGAGCACAGCCAGACACCCATGGCTCCCCTCTCTGTTTCTCATTCGCATGCCAAAGTGAGCTGCATGCTATTAAGGAGTCTGTTTTGCCTCTGCTGCCCTTCAGGTACCGAGCACAGGACTTATTAAATGGCAGCATCTGCCTCAATTTGTGGTGTGCCACAAAGGGAAGTCAAGGAGCAAAACAACATTTTCTTCTTTGATGTCAGGGAATCCAAAGGATTTTTTTGAGCGTATAAAGACCTGGAAATTGGGAATGCTTTTACAATTAGTAAAAGAGGCAACATTTGGGAATCAGAAACATACATGATACTGGATAACAGTGCATTAAATGATATTTAGAAATTCCTAATTATACAAAATAAGCCTAAGCTGTACTTATAACATACTGAGTTGGAGTGTTAACAAGCATTTCATTTTATTTTTATAAAAGAAAATTGTATTTTAGTTTTGCACAAGTTCAAAGTTTGATACACGTTCAAATATTAATATATATAAATAAAACACTATTGTTTTGTTCATATTTTCTGTTTTATAATTTGTCCGTTCTTCAATTTGCATTTAAAAGTTGGTATCTCATAATTCAACTGGAGTGGGTGGGGCTACATAACAATGCACACAAGTTTTATGTTAATCAGTGTACACATTTTTAGTCAATTGTACCTATTTTTCTTGGGCCTTTGTCTAGATTTTTGATGATTTCAGGTTGAGAGCTATGGTGCACAGGTATTACTGAAATGATAAGAGAAGCTGGAAGTGGAGACAATATTTTTAGAGCGTTGTACTTGCAAATAATGGGATACAATTCATCATGTGATGGCTGTCTACAACTACACATTTGCCTTTTCTGCACTAATAAAATAGTATGAAGTTCACCTTCCTTTCCAATTGATGCATGTTCCGACAAAGCTTCTTCACGTATACTTTCTGTAACTTATGTAGTTCTGACTGGATGCTGATTTGGAGAGTTTGGTAATATCTGACCAAAGCTTATTAAAATATCTGCAGCCATCTCCCTCATAACAAAAATATGGCGCTCTGTATTTCTGTAGAGACAGCAGATACAGTAATATTACAGATACTCATTCATACCAGGCTAATTGCCCTTTATGGGTCATTTTAAGTCTAGATGAGAATCAAACACTCCACCTTGTGTTTGTAAGGCAGACACCTTAACCATTATGCCAATCTCCTTTAACAGCACGATATCACTCTGTCAGCCTTTCTTATGCATGCCATTGTTTTAAACACGTGTGATGTTAACAGCATGCACCCTTCTGTAAAAATGGTCCTCTAGCTGTATGTGAGCAATCTGAATCAACAATATCCTTTAGCATTGGAAATGGAATGGCCAATGAGTACAGTAATATTCTCCAACATATCAGTGCAGTCTGTGCACAAGACAATATAAGACATTTATTTTTGAAATGAAGAACTTGTGCTTTTATGAAATCTTTGTTGACAGCTCATTAACTATCTTGACCTGAGTGTCCAGAAAATGCATCCTCAGTTCTGATGACATGACCATAAAATCAATTGCTGATCTTTGGCTCAAAGTGGTCTAGTACCAAATACAGTTATGTACATCCTTGTTTTCAAATATTGTGTTTGTTACTGAAAAGGCATGACTAGAGCAGAGGTTCAAGCACAATTCACTAGTGCAATTTGAATTAAGCAAACTATTCCTTTCAGTCACTCCCTTCCAGCTATCTCCATCATTACCCACATGAGCATTGACATCTCTCAGTATTTCTGTCTTGCAAATGGTACAGGGGTTAAGGCTGTCAGCTGTATTTTGGAGGCTGGTGGCTTCAAATCAAAGAGGGGCTGCAGGAGACAGCTAAATGGGTGGGGCCAATGGGAAGGTGTGTGGCCAACTAGAAAGGGGTGGGGCTATGCTAAAACCACAAAAACTGGGACTTTAATTAAATACGCTGCTCTGGGTGCCAAACCATCATTATGAGAGTCCAATCAAGACAAAATGAAGTGTGAAAGAAAAAATATTTCAATGCATTGGCTATATGACAGCTTACTTAATATCTAGATGGAAACACAAAGGTTGTGAGGCATGAAAAAAGAAATTGCTTTTTAAATACATTACTGGAATGCCAGTCAAAATTAAGTATAAAAAAACAAGCAGCACTCAACTGAAATCACCTCTTCTTGCACTACAGTTCTAATTATAATTTATATTCAGCTTTATAACAGCATCACGTAACATGCTGAAAGTAGCAATCTCTGTGATACCCCCACTTGTAAAAATGTTTCTTGGCCAAAAAAGACCTGCTGCCTGACAACTATCTACTTGTTTCATGGGGAAAACATGATCAAAGTTAAAAAAATGAACAGCAAACAAGAAACAAGCTCAAGATAAATTGCTTAAAGGATTACTGCACAGGCTATGGACCACAAATGATAGATTGGCATTCTGTTTAGTTTACAGGTAAAGCCTGCAATGATGACTGCAAGTCTCCAACAAATGTAATGAGCTTCTGAAAATACTGCAGTCCTGTCCTTTATTACAAATACTGTCATATCCATTTCAATACCTAAGGCTTATACGCAATCTAGTTATGTAAATATTCTCTGCATGGCAACAACAAAAAGGCTTTCAATGTTGGTAATTCTTTAACAGTATGCTTATTAAAGCTTACTTGCATCTTACAGTCTCAGACAAGCTTACCTGATGTTCATTAAAGCATTGCTACTTAAACACAGACCAACAGGTACTGCAACAACATGCATTTTCCGATTAAGAAGAAGCATAAATCATCAGTATAAAAATATGACAGAAAAACAGAACATTCTGCAAAATCAAGGACAGATAAAATGCCACTGTAGTACTTGTTTCTACCTTGGATGGGAGGATACTCTGCACACTTATACTGCATAACTGCTCCTTGCCTTGCTTGGACACATCCAGAGTCACTACGTGGGGGAGTGGGGTGCAACAAGTATGTCACAATTTGAAATGTCTCTGTCTGACGGTGATGGCCCTGGCACATTTGTCATACCTCTCAACCTCAGAGTAAGAAATCTGGACAAAGCAATAAACAGAAGTGGGACAAAGGCCCAAAAATAAGGACACTTTTTAAATATTCCTCTTGTCAACTTAGAAAGATAATAGAATAGTAGGTCTTGCATTAGTATGAATTTTCTGAAGGGTATGAAATCTGAAACTCAAATGTCTGTTATTATTTTCTAACTTCAATCTTTAATGATTTGCCACTAATTTTTCAGAAAACCCCAATTTTATGAAAAACGGACCAAAAATGTGATGTAAAAATATAAAATAGCCACACAAAACAGCTGGGAACCTGTCAAAGAAGGGACATTTTTTAATATTAGTACTGTTAATGTGAGAAGCTAACAAAATAAGAGAATCTACATGCATTTCTGAAATTAAAAGTAATCTGTTACTCTGATAATTACAATTATTTATTAATTGTAAACCCTCCACATTTTCTTCCAAATTTACCATCTTGCGGAGGGATTATTAAGGGAAGAGCAACATTCTGAGCCAAAACTGGGGAGAGTTGAGAGATTTGGATATACCTAATTCTATAAAGTAATTTATTTGTTCATACCGCTCAATGCAGGAAATCGGGACAAGGCCAAATATATTGGGGGAACATACAAACAGTACTAAAAATTGCTCTTGTATAAATTTAGATGGTTGACAGAATAACAGGTCTTGCTTTAGTATGCATTTTTCTGAAGGGTATGAAGTCTGAAACTCAATGTCTGTCATTATTTAGTGACTTCATTCCTAAATGATATGCCAGAAAACCACAATTTTTTTGAGGAGCAAACCAAAAATAAGAAGCAAAAATCTATTCATTCTGCAAAAATCTGGACAGTTGAGAGGTATAGTTCAGCTGGGGTTGAGTTTGCCGCCCCCCCCACAAACTCATGTTCGAATGGGGCTCCCCCCTGCAGCTATTCCAATGTCCCATTACTTGTCTTTTTCACCCCATTTACCATAAACACTTTAATGTGCATACTGCTTTATTTCTACGATGATTTGGATTTCATTTAAAACTTTTATTTTACATCACAAACACTAATAGACATCTGCTAAACAAAGCAATGCAGTTTCACAATGTAAATAGACTTAGCATTAAAACTTCTCTGCCCTTGAAACTCACATTCATTGAAACAGCATTGAAACCCATGTTCAAAGAAAATACATCTGGCCAGTGGCAGATAAAGATGAACTTTTGGGCTGTTTTCAAATCATTGGCCCCTTGCTCAGAAAACATACCTGTGTTCTTTGATAAACCTTCCTAATTGTATTAAATTTTATTCCTTGTATAATACAGTACAGTTGTTAGAGAGCATTTTAAATGTATTGTTTTGAACATTTTCCGGTAAACAACGAAACAAAATGCATGCATCAATGATGACAAAACTGCCCAGTTCAGAACATTTCCATCAAAAAGTCTACTCAAACTTCTACAGTTCACCAGTATCAATAAATATGCACAATATCTGCAGAAGTAAAAGTCATATAAATAATTCCACATTAAAGAGATTTATAACTAATGAAGAGGTTGCTGCTAGCACACAACTTTATATTTCATTGTTTCATCTACAAATAAAGTGCCTGTTGCTCTTGAGGAATAAATTGCCTATGCTGCATTAAAAAAAATGATAAGCTAGTAATATTGCAATAGGGAATGGATGGCAAGCTGATAACAGGTTCATTGCTACTAGGTATCACTGCCAAAGAGGATATTCTCAGGACTGCAGCATCCACTCCCTTTAAAAGTACGACAGTACAGTATCGCATCTATATACTGTGGGAGTAGAACCTGCAGTCTTCTGCATCAAAAGCAAGTACATTACCTGTTGTGCTATTAACAATGCAAGCCGATACAACATAAGCAGCACTAAACCTCTATTCAAGCTCTCAGCTCCTTGTAAAATGCACTCGACACTCAACTGTATCTCTCAACTTTGAAGCACAAGAAATCTGGAAAAAGCCAACATTTATTGGGCGGGGGACAAAAACTGATAAACTAGGGACAAGTTACTAGAATAAAATGCTGTGTTACCACCATGCATTTCACTGCCAAGTCTTGAACCCAGAACCATGTGCACTACAGTCAGAACAACATGCCACTATGCCAAATCAGCTGGTTCCTGAAAGACAGGTAGACTGAAACTTAAATGGCTATTATTTAGTGAATTCAGTTCTCACCATAGCTCACAACTTCTTAGCACAAAACACCTAGACAAAGTCAATTATGGGGGAATACAGCCCCCAAACTTATTGTGTGAATTCAGTTCTCACCATAGCTCTCAACCTGTTAGCACAAAAAAACTGGACAAAGCCAATAATGGGGGAATACAGCCCCAAACATAGGGACATATTGCAAATATTGATCTTATAAACAGAAAATTGCTAGAATAAAAGGCTTTGTGTTACCATGTACTTTCTGAAGAATATGAAGTCTGAAATTCAAATGCCTGTCATTATTTAGTGAAAACAAAGCAAAAATATGAGACAAATATTTCACAAGTGGTGGTGGGTAGGAAATTCAAGCTCTTGCTACCTACTCCCAAGGTACAGGGTTTTTTAGTCCAGCCACCAGGTATATTTCCTTACTTCTTTCTAGCTACTGGGGCATCACACACACACACACACACACACACACACACACACACACACACACACACACACACACACACACACACACACACACACACACACACACACACACACTTCCATTAGTATAAACAAGTACCTGCAGAGTTTTAGTCCAAAAGCTGCAGCTTCATTAATTCCAGCAGCCAAGCTCCATTTTCAAAATGAAAGCCCAAGCCCTGAAAGAGAGAGAGAGAGAGAGAGAGAGAGAGGGAGAGAGAGAGAGACAAAGTCCTGTCCTTCCTGCAAGAGTGGTAAAGTCTTGTCCTTGCTGCAACAGCAGGCTTCAGCCTGCAAATGTTGAAGTCTGTGAAATGCCACAAGTGCCCATGCATGAGTTCCGGGACTTGCATTTGTTGTATTTATTTTTTCTTTTTCTTTTTTTCTTTCTTTTGTATAGCTGGGGGGGGGCTGCAGTCCTGTAGCCCAATAGACGAACTGCCCATGTTCCTCTAGTACAAGGTTTGATTTCCTTAGTACTGGTTACATTATGACTTTGAGCAAGTTCTTTACCTGGGTTCCCCTATAAAGGGACAATGTGTCCAGTGGGTCTACCTGGCTAACAAATAGGTATTATTAGTAGTATAAAATTTATACTGAGTGCCACACCTATAATCTTTAAGAAGGCTGAATACTCCAAATAGTTGTGAGTCTTTTGTGCATTAACAGACGTTCCTTCCTTGCACGATAGTTTCAGTATTACTAACAGATGGGGAATCTTCCTAAAGATAGCTGACAAAGCAAGGACGCCTTCCTCTCACACTGTATCTCCAACATATGACTTCAACCCAAAGGAGGCAAGAGGTACATAAAGGATGCACTTCCATTGAATTACCTCAGAACTTTCTGGCCACTGGCCCAAGAACTGAACTATTGCTTTAATTTTGGCCCATCAGCCATACAATTGGTGCTTTTTTCACAGACATTGGGCAGATAAGTATCACTGTAGGGGACCCTTCCTCTTTTGTTTTATTTGTTCTTATAAATTTTGTATATGTCATCAAAGAGCTGTAAATGTGATTGTGGGAGGCAAATTGCTTACTCATACCATTATCTGAAGTGCTGAACATGACTATAGGAACTGGTCTGTCAGTTGTTTGTATGCAAGACCCTATACAGCTGTCTGTCCTCACTGAAAATTTACCTTGAGAATCAAAAGCTTAAGGAACTCACCCAAGGTAACATTGCCTCTGAGTATTCACCTTCAAGCTTCCCTCTAATGCCAAAAATAAAGTCTAAGAAACTAAAGCAGTGGAATTCTCCTGCACATTCAGACCCAGATGTATCTTTCCTGTCTCTTAATGAGAACACAGACAGTCTGATTCCTGCAGCTGCTACCTCTATTATGACCCCACTGGAGGCTGATATTGTGTAGCCATCTCAGTTGTGCATCTTGTCCAGCCAGTCATTCTCTTCTGATGAATGGGTGGAACCATATTATTTCTGAGGGACCCAACAGTATACTTCAGATCTTAGGAAAAACGTTTCCTGTTCCTTAATCATGGTATTTCAGGGCTGAGTATGACCTTGTTTTATACAATCAGATGTCCCAATTAAGAAGAGACAGACATGTAATGATCTTCATTAGATGTGTAGCTGGCTTATAGAGTGCCTAGGGTTGTCCTCCAAAGTGGCGCCACTCCAAACCAGCTATTAATTTGAAGAGAAAAAAAAAAGATCCACTGACATTAACTGCTGACAGCAGTCAAAAGCCAGGCATGCTCATAATGTCTGGGGAACACATCTCCTCTCTGTCTTAGCTCTTTATTGGAAGGCCAAAAAAAACAAATAATAAAAAATAAAAACAATAAATTAAAAATAAAAGTCCACTAGAACAGACTCCTCACAGTACTCTAAAGCCAGGCAAATGCCCCCTCCCTACCACAGCAAAAAAAAAAAAAAAAAGGGAGGGAGTCTTCTCTACTCAGTGGCTGTCCAAGCCAATCAGATACACACCCCCCTGCAAAGTGCATCAGCTCTTCAGTGGAAGAGCCAAAAAATTGTTACATTTTAAACTGTAGCAAGATGATCGCTATATTTGTAGTGATCAGCTTGCTACAGCTTACTTTTTGCAAAGAGCTAATGCACTGAAGTTGCTTTCTTTACTGGCATTCAGAAATGCCAGTACAAAAAGAAAAATGTAGGATCTGCAATTCACGATTACTCCCTCTTAACACCTTGTACCTGGAGCAGCTGCCCCCTTCATCACACCCTTGCTATGCTTCTGATCCTTATTTTTTTCCTTTTACTGCTGCTACTGCCTCTTTCTCTCCTTCTCCTATCAAAAGGCAGAGGGGACTCTCAAGAGGTTCTAAATGACCTGATGTCCAGAAAAGATATTATGCTCTTTTGGAAATGGGGTTACCTAAATCCCTCTACCATTCCTCCTGTTTTGGAGGATTTACTGGATACTTTTTCCACTCCCCTCTCTTAATCCTGAGTCTCAGTCACCTATTCTAAAGACATTAGATAGGTTTTGCAAGGTTCCAGACTCTGAGGAGTTCTTGTATAGAACCCTACCTCAGACCCAGCTGTTATTTACCTTTCTAATGAAAAGCCTACAAAACCCCTTCCTTCCTTCTGTCATTCCTTTCTCTGATGTTTTGTCCAATGATAAAGACAGTTGAAACCACAAAGAACCGTTTGGATCGACACAATACCTCAAAACTAGTAAACCAAACGGAAAATACCTTACACAGCTGTGATAGCAAAATAAATCCACCGGTCCCAGAATAAAAACAAAATGTATTTAATGAATATCCACAGTACTTTTGTTGAGCGCTTTCACTCGTCACAGCGAGTTTCTTCAGAACAATAGTAAAGTGCACCTGTGATCAATTTATATTTAAAAATGGCGCCAAAAACTCAATAATTAATGAATGCATTTGAAAAACATTCTCAAAAAATGCATTTAAAAAAATAGTATTTAAAAAATACTACTATATAAAAAACACTATATAAAAAATCATGTAAGATGTCCCCTAAATCAATATTGTATAACATACTTATTGTGTTATTTATGTTACTATTTATATTACTATTTACTACTTAATGAATACAAATAATGATATAGTAAATGTTGTGTATCTGAAGAATTCTTTAATTGTTCAACATTAACAATGGGTTGATTGAAAGAAAATCATTGATGCCTGGGGCAGTATTGGCATCTGTTAATACCTGCCAATATAATTCCCTGTATGCTAAGTAGTTTTTCACATTTCCTCCCTGGGATTACTTTTTACTACTTCTAATATGGCAAACTTGAATTTATGTTCCATCCCTTTTTCCTCCATATGCCTTGCCAGGGCGTTCTTTGTATCATTCTTTTTAATACAATATAGGTGTGAATATATTCTTTGTCTGAGTTGTCTCTCGGTCTTCCCTATATAAAATGAGGGACAGACCGAGCATAATCTAATGTATACCAGCATCTTGGTTCTACAATTGCCCTTAGATACATAAATCTTGTTCTTATTAATATTTTGCAAAATTATAGGGCTTTTTTCAAATATGCTGGAACATTGGTTACAAAACCTACATTTACCTGTGTGTGTGTCATCTGCTTTCTTAATTCTAATATTCACCTCTAACAAATTTTTAATGTTCCTGCCCATTTTGTTAATAAAACTAGGAGCTGTTCCAACTATGTCAGCTACTGCTTGTTCATCTGTCAATAAATGCCAGTTCTTAATCATTATGTCCTTTATAATGTTCTAAATGGACCATATTCAATAATGCAAGCTCTGTTGAGTCTTTTATGTCTATTGCTACCAATAGGATCTAATTCATTTAAGTTATTGACTGATAGACTATTAGGTTCTGATACTAAATTGTGAAGGTCATTTGTATCCAAAATGTTGTTACTTCTAACAGTGATGTATATCTACTACCCTCTGACTGATGACATACGTAGAAATGTCCTTCATAATTTCTTTGTCATATCCCTTTGCAAGAATAATGCAGTAATGAAATCAATTTCATTAATCGTATCCTCATAGTCAGAGGTCATACGAATAGCCCTAATACATTGGCCTTTGTATATATTCCTTTTAACATTAGTGGGATGAAAACTGCTGAAATCCAAATATGAGTTAGTAAATGTAGCTTTTCTAAATATTCTTGATTTCAAGCAGTCATTTTCTACACTTACTAGTGTGTCTAAATACGGCACCCCTTTGTTATTAAACTCAGACGTAAATTTTAAAAATTCACTGCTGGTGTTAATGTATAATAAGAATTCAGAGAATGAACTATTATCTCCTTTCCATAATATATATATATCGTCGAGAAACCAGGAATAATATGCTATAGAGGAATAATATGGACTGTTGAATATGGTCCTTTCCGCCCAGTCCAATATAACCAGGTTTGCAAATATGGGTGCGCAAGCCGCACCCATAGCCACTCCCCTGGTTTGTCTAAACAATTCCCCTTCATAATATATGTAATTATTTTGCAATATTATGCTCATTAAATCAGCCAGTAGGGATATCCTGTCCCATGTCATATCAGTGTGTTTTCTCAGGCATCTAGAGAAAGCTTCTATACCTTCCTCTATAGGTATACTACTAAATAAGTCAATCACATCTATAGTACCAAATAAGATGTTCTTGTAATCTTCTTTTGTGGGGTAATTCTTAAGAAATTCCCAAGAATCCTTCACTAGGTGCTTGACCTCCATATATATAGGTTTTAATAGAGTGTCAATGACCACCCCTATGGGAAAGGTTTTAGATTTGCTCCCAGATATTATAGGGCGAAATGGGGGTTCTGAATATCTTTATGTACCTTTGGTATCCCTACTATAGTTGCCAAAATAGGAAAGTCTACCATCATAAATTTGTATAAGTCTTCTGAAATTCTTTGTTCAATGTAATATTCTTCGAGATACATATCTATTCTCCTGTAAGCAATGTTTATATCATTGAGAGAAATGGTATCATAATTGCCTGAATTGTGTAATATATCAAAAATAACAGCACTATAGGTGGTGGCGTCATAAAACACGACCCCACCACCTTTGTCAGGCTTCATGATCCTGATGTTGTTGTTACTCTGCAACTCATGTAAGACCTCACGTTCTTCCATAGACAAGTTGTACTTTGTCTTCTGCTTTTTATTATGATGGTTAACTGAATAGATTTCTCTAGTAACACAATTATCATACATTTGAACTTTGGGATTACTAAGTGGAATAAAACAGCTCTTCTTTTTTAATTTGTCTATATTGTCACTATTCCCATTTTCCTTATCTCCAAATGTTAAGGCTAAGTTCAATTTCCTGGAAAATTTCTTCACTTCTAGTATATTGTCTACTAAATTAAATTTGGGAGTCGGAATAAATTTCATCCCCTTTGACAATAAACTAAAGTGAGCCTTCTCTAACCTGATGTTACTGTAATTGTAAATATTAAAGTTTTTGTAAGTGCTTACTACATGGTTTGTAATAATGATGTTATCGTCAGAATTACCACTCAAATTTCCATGCTTACTAACTGATGACAATATTAATACTTCATTTTCCATTTTTCTCCCTTTCTCCAATTGCCATAGTGCTTTCCCTTGGTTGTGTAAAAAAACTCTTCATTACATTCACCTTTGTCTGTATCATATAGTTCCTGTGTCTCACTGTTGAATTTAGAACTATCCCATTTGTAACTGTCCCATTTATAACAGACATGCTTTCTATATTGATCTCTATCTCTGTTCAGTTTCTTTTGTTTGCGTTCAAAGGCCTTGCTAGCTCTGACCTCAGCTGTACTGAACTGCTTATAAAATAGAGTCTCCCACTGTGAAAAAAGCATGTCCTGCGTGATTAAATTGTTAAGTTTCTCAACTTCAGTCAACAATTTACATAGCTTAGCATCATTGTGTTTGATAAGCATTCTCATATATTCAAATCCAAACCTATCAAACAAAGCATTAAATTCCATTTGGACATCAGTATTTAATTCTATTCCCAAGGGGAGTTTAAAAAATCTGAGGCCCATAGGTACAATATTGATAGATAAACAAAAATTGAGATAAGCATTATCTAATTTCAGGCCATTGATAATATTCAATTTCTTTCCAAAAGAATAAATCATATCTTTGATAGTACCATTGCCATACTGGTGAGAATCCGTATGGTTTCTCACCGCATTACCATCAAATTTACATTCATATCCTAAAAAATCCTGTAGTGCATTCGGTTTATGATCACTTTTCATGTTATTGTTAACAGTACCTTTTGAGCGAGGTTTCTCGCCAGAAACAAATGCATATGTCCGAGTTGGTTGCGTATGTTTTGGTCTAGTTCCAACCCGTTTCATTTCTTCAGAAATGTTGCCAAATGAAAAGTCAAAGGTGAAATCCGTTACTGCAGTCCTATTGTTGTCAGTAGTAACGGCTGCACCAGGCAAGTCAATACCGGCACTCTGTACTAGTTCCTGTGCCTGTCCGTTAGGTATTTCAGGAGATGAAGTGTCTGGTAACCCTTCGCTATTGTTATTTGAAATACCTTGATGAAGTGTTCCCTTATGAGAGGGAACTGCATTCAAAGCGTTCTTTCCATTCGTAATGCCAGGGGAACGAGAACATAAATCCACTAAACCGGAGATCTTGCTAAAAAACTCCATAACCTTAGATACCTCATCGCGTAAAGATGTAATTTCAGCCCGTAACTGTTCAACTTCAGTACGGTGGCTGGGTGGAGTAATAGGAGTCAAGCTGTGTGAGGAATCCATAGAACGACAACTGAAACCACAAAGAACCGTTTGGATCGACACAATTCCTCAAAACTAGTAAACCAAATGGAATATACCTTACACAGCTGTAATAGCAAAATAAATCCACCGGTCCCAGGATAAAAGCAAAATGTATTTAATAAATATCCACAGTACTTTTGTTGAGCGCTTTCACTCGTCACAGCGAGTTTCTTCAGAACAATAGTAAAGTGCACCTGTGATCAATTTATATTTAAAAATGGCGCCAAAAACTCGATAATTAGTGAATGCATTTAAAAAACATTCTCAAAAAATGCATTTAAAAATAGTATTTAAAAAATACTATATGAAAAACACTATATAAAAAATCATGTAAGATGTCCCCTAAATCAATATTGTATAACATACTTGTTGTGCTGTTTATATTCCTAATTATATTACTATTCACTACTTAATGAATACAAATAATGATATAGTAAATGTTGTGTATCTGAAGAATTCTTTAATTGTTCAACATTAACAATGGCTTGATTGAAAGAAAATCATTGATGCCTGAGGCAGTATTGGCATCTGTTAAAACCTGCCAATACAATTCCCTGTATGCTAAATAGTTTTTCACATTTCCTCCCCTGGGATTACTTTTTACTACTTCTAATATGGCAAACTTGAATTTATGTTCCATCCCTTTTTCCTCCATATGCCTTGCCAGGGCGTTCTTTGTATCATTCTTTTTAATACAATATAGGTGTGAATATATTCTTTGTCTGAGTTGTCTCTCGGTCTTCCCTATATAAAATGAGGGACAGACCGAGCATAATTTTGCAAAATATTAATAAGAACAAGATTTATGTATCTAAGGGCAATTGTAGAACCAAGATGCTGGTATACATTGCATTATGCTCGGTCTGTCCCTCATTTTATATAGGGAAGACCGAGAGACAACTCAGACAAAGAATATATTCACACCTATATTGTATTAAAAAGAATGATACAAAGAACGCCCTGGCAAGGCATATGGAGGAAAAAGGGATGGAACATAAATTCAAGTTTGCCATATTAGAAGTAGTAAAAAGTAATCCCAGGGGAGGAAATGTGAAAAACTACTTAGCATACAGGGAATTATATTGGCAGGTATTAACAGATGCCAATACTGCCCCAGGCATCAATGATTTTCTATCAATCAAGCCATTGTTAATGTTGAACAGTTAAAGAACTCTTTAGATACACAACATTTACTATATCATTATTTGTATTCATTAAGTAGTAAATAGTAATATAAATAGTAACATAAATAGCACAATAAGTATGTTATACAATATTGATTTAGGGGACATCTTACATGATTTTTTATATAGTGTTTTTTATATAGTAGTATTTTTTAAATACTATTTTTTTAAATGCATTTTTTGAGTGTTTTTCAAATGCATTCATTAATTATGGAGTTTTTGGCGCCATTTTTAAATATAAATTGATCACAGGTGCACTTTACTATTGTTCTGAAGAAACTCGCTGTGACGAGTGAAAGCGCTCAACAAAAGTACTGTGGATATTCATTAAATACATTTTGTTTTTATTCTGGGACCGGTGGATTTATTTTGCTATCACAGCTGTGTAAGGTATTTTCCGTTTGGTTTACTAGTTTTGAGGTATTGTGTCGATCCAAACGGTTCTTTGTGGTTTCAGTTGTCGTTCTATGGATTCCTCACACAGCTTGACTCCTATTACTCCACCCAGCCACCGTACTGAAGTTGAACAGCTACGGGCTGAAATTACATCTTTACGCGATGAGGTATCTAAGGTTATGGAGTTTTTTAGCAAGATCCCCGGTTTAGTGGATTTATGTTCTCGTTCCCCTGGCATTACGAATGGAAAGAACGCTTTGAATGCAGTTCCCTCTCATAAGGGAACACTTCATCAAGGTATTTCAAATAACAATAGCGAAGGGTTACCAGACACTTCATCTCCTGAAATACCTAACGGACAGGCACAGGAACTAGTACAGAGTGCCGGTATTGACTTGCCTGGTGTAGCAGTTACTACTGACAACAATAGGACTGCAGTAACAGATTTCACCTTTGACTTTTCATTTGGCAACCTTTCGGAAGAAATGAAACGGGTTGGAACTAGACCAAAACATACGCAACCAACTCGGACACATGCATTTGTTTCTAGCAAGAAACCTCGCTTAAAAGGTACTGTTAACAAGAAAAGTGATCATAAACCTAATGCACTACAGGATTTTTTAGGTTATGAATGCAAATTTGATGGTAATGCGGTGAGAAACTATACGGATTCTCACCAGTATGGCAATGGTACTATCAAAGATATGATTTATTCTTTTGGAAAGAAATTGAATATTATCAATGGCCTGAAATTAGATAATGCTTATCTCAATTTTTGTTTATCTATCAATATTGTACATATGGGCCTCAGATTTTTTAAACTCCCCTTGGGAATAGAATTAAATACTGATGTCCAAATGGAATTTAATGCTTTGTTTGATAGGTTTGGATTTGAATATATGAGAATGCTTATCAAACACAATGATGCTAAGCTATGTAGATTGTTGACTGAAGTAGAGAAACTTAACAACTTAATCACGCAGGACTTGCTTTTTTCACAGTGGGAGACTCTATTTTATAAGCAGTTCAGTACAGCTGAGGTCAGAGCTAGCAAGGCCTTTGAACGCAAAGAAAAGAAATTGAACAGAGATAGAGATCAATATAGAAAGCATGTCTGTTATAAATGGGACAGTTACAAATGGGATAGTTCTAAATTCAACAGTGAGACACAGGAACTATATGATACAGACAAAGGTGAATGTAATGAAGAGTTTTTTTACACAACCAAGGGAAAGCACTATGGCAATTGGAGAAAGGGAGAAAAATGGAAAATGAAGTATTAATATTGTCATCAGTTAGTAAGCATGGAAATTTGAGTGGTAATTCTGACGATAACATCATTATTACTAACCATGTAGTAAGCACTTACAAAAACTTTAATATTTACAATTACAGTAACATCAGGTTAGAGAAGGCTCACTTTAGTTTATTGTCAAAAGGGATGAAATTTATTCCGACGCCCAAATTTAATTTAGTAGACAATATACTAGAAGTGAAGAAATTTTCTAGGGAATTGAACTTAGCCTTAACATTTGGAGATAAGGAAAATGGGATTAGTGACAATATAGATAAATTAAAAAAGAAGAGCTGTTTTATTCCACTTAGTAATCCCAAAGTTCAAATGTATGATAATTGTGTTACTAGAGAAATCTATTCAGTTAACCATCATAATAAAAAGCAGAAGACTAAGTACAACATGTCTATGGAAGAACGTGAGGCCTTACATGAGTTGCAGAGTAACAACAACATCAGGATCATGAAGCCTGACAAAGGTGGTGGGGTCGTATTTTATGACGCCACCACCTACAGTGCTGTTATTTTTGATATATTACACAATTCAGGCAATTATGATACCATTTCTCTCAATGAGATAAACATTGCTTACAGGAGAATAGATATGTATCTCGAAGAATATTACATTGAACAAAGAATTTCAGAAGACTTATACAAATTTATGATGGTAGACTTTCCTATTTTGGCAACTATAGTAGGGATACCAAAGGTACATAAAGATATTCAGAATCCCCCATTTCGCCCTATAATATCTGGGAGCAAATCTAAAACCTTTCCCATAGGGGTGGTCATTGACACTCTATTAAAACCTATATATATGGAGGTCAAGCACCTAGTGAAGGATTCTTGGGAATTTCTTAAGAATTATCCCACAAAAGAAGATTACAAGAACATCTTATTTGGTACTATAGATGTGATTGACTTATTTAGTAGTATACCTATAGAGGAAGGTATAGAAGCTTTCTCTAGATGCCTGAGAAAACACAGATATGACATGGGACAGGATATCCCTACTGGCTGATTTAATGAGCATAATATTGCAAAATAATTACATATATTATGAAGGGGAATTGTTTAGACAAACCAGGGGAGTGGCTATGGGTGCGGCTTGTGCACCCATATTTGCAAACCTGGTTATGTTGGACTGGGAGGAAAGGACCATATTCAACAGTCCATATTATTCCTCTATAGCATATTATTCCCGGTTTCTCGACGATATATATATATTATGGAAAGGAGATAATAGTTCATTCTCTGAATTCTTATTATACATTAACACCAGCAGTGAATTTTTAAAATTTACATCTGAGTTTAATAACAAAGGGGTGCCGTATTTAGACACACTAGTAAGTGTAGAAAATGGCTGCTTGAAATCAAGAATATTTAGAAAAGCTACATTTACTAACTCATATTTGGATTTCAGCAGTTTTCATCCCACTAATGTTAAAAGGAATATATACAAAGGCCAATGTATTAGGGCTATTCGTATGACCTCTGACTATGAGGATACGATTAATGAAATTGATTTCATTACTGCATTATTCTTGGAAAGGGGATATGACAAAGAAATTATGAAGGACATTTCTACGTATGTCATCAGTCAGAGGGGTAGTAGATATACATCACTGTTAGGAAGTAACAACATTTTGGATACAAATGACCTTCACAATTTAGTATCAGAACCTAATAGTCTATCAGTCAATAACTTAAATGAATTAGATCCTATTGGTAGCAATAGACATAAAAGACTCAACAGAGCTTGCATTATTGAATATGGTCCATTTAGAACATTATAAAGGACATAATGATTAAGAACTGGCATTTATTGACAGATGAACAAGCAGTAGCTGACATAGTTGGAACAGCTCCTAGTTTTATTAACAAAATGGGCAGGAACATTAAAAATTTGTTAGAGGTGAATATTAGAATTAAGAAAGCAGATGACACACACACAGGTAAATGTGGGTTTTGTAACCAATGTTCCAGCATATTTGAAAAAAGCCCTATAATTTTGCAAAATATTAATAAGAACAAGATTTATGTATCTAAGGGCAATTGTAGAACCAAGATGCTGGTATACATTGCATTATGCTCGGTCTGTCCCTCATTTTATATAGGGAAGACCGAGAGACAACTCAGACAAAGAATATATTCACACCTATATTGTATTAAAAAGAATGATACAAAGAACGCCCTGGCAAGGCATATGGAGGAAAAAGGGATGGAACATAAATTCAAGTTTGCCATATTAGAAGTAGTAAAAAGTAATCCCAGGGGAGGAAATGTGAAAAACTACTTAGCATACAGGGAATTATATTGGCAGGTATTAACAGATGCCAATACTGCCCCAGGCATCAATGATGTTCTATCAATCAAGCCATTGTTAATGTTGAACAGTTAAAGAACTCTTTAGATACACAACATTTACTATATCATTATTTGTATTCATTAAGTAGTAAATAGTAATATAAATAGTAACATAAATAGCACAATAAGTATGTTATACAATATTGATTTAGGGGACATCTTACATGATTTTTTATATAGTGTTTTTTATATAGTAGTATTTTTTAAATACTATTTTTTTAAATGCATTTTTTGAGAATGTTTTTCAAATGCATTCATTAATTATTGAGTTTTTGGCGCCATTTTTAAATATAAATTGATCACAGGTGCACTTTACTATTGTTCTGAAGAAACTCGCTGTGACAAGTGAAAGCGCTCAACAAAAGTACTGTGGATATTTATTAAATACATTTTGTTTTTATTCTGGGACCGGTGGATTTATTTTGCTATCACAGCTGTGTAAGGTATTTTCCGTTTGGTTTACTAATGATAAAGACAGTAGGGTATCGTTAGATATGGCAAAATGGTGCATACTTCTATCACATTATATATTAGGGGTATCAATTACTAAACCTATATGACTAGAGATTGTTTGCTCATTCTGGGTAATTTGGGCAATGTCCTCTCACATTTAGAGGACTCCTGATACTAGATTTTCTGCACTGTCTCTTCTTAACTCTGTGTTTTAAGTTGCTAGGTGTTCTATCAAGTGCCGCTGTGATGCTGTTCATGCTTCTTCTTGAACAGCTGTTACTGGGACTGTACTGTGTAGATTGTCATGGCTTAGACTACAGCCTTTACCAGAGGAAGTCAAAGCTAAGCTTCTGGGCACCGCTCTGGATAGATAACATCTCTTTGTTGTTCTGTTGTAGCAGAATTTTTGAAGACTTTGCAGGAGAAATGTAAGGTCATGCATGATTTTAAGCAAATCTTCCTTTCCCCTGTTCCTAAGTTCCAGAGATAATACACTAAGGCTGATTCCTTGTATACAAGAAAGAAAAACCTTCTCAGAAGGGGAAAAATACATTAAAATGAGATTTCAAGACAAATCTCAGCACAATTCCAAGGGTTCTAAACCATCCATTTCTGACAAACCAGCCTCTTTATGGCTATTAACTTTTGCCTCCCTTCTCTCTCCACCTCAAACATTCCCAGGCTTTCTGTATCAAAGGCTATCTCTATCCTTCCCAAACTGGCATTCCATAACATCAGATGAATGGCTACAGGATGCATTGGATTGCTTCTCTGCCTTTCAGTATTTCTGCAGCCTGCTCCAATCCAGATTCACCTTATTCTTCCTTCTCTTTAAGACCTCTTCACTCAGGGGCAATAGACGTTGTGGCCCTCATCTAGAAAACAACAGGATTTTATTCAAGAATGTTTTTGGTTCTCAGAAAGGAGGTCAGTTGGAGTCAGTTTTGAACATTTTTTCTCTTGATACCCTTCTCAAAATTCCAGGTTTCAAGATATTGCCCTCAGTCCATACCTGCAATGATTCTTTCCTGAGTCATTTTGCTGACATTAGATTTAAAGGATGTTTGTTTTCATATTCCTATTCATCTAACATGCTAGAATTTGTGAGGTTCTTTGTCTCTTCATATCACTTTTAGATTTCTACTTTACTCTTTGGTCTTTCAGCTACCCCATAGGTAGTCACAAAGTGCCCATCTCATGTGATTGCTTTTTGCAGATTTTGAGGAATTCAAAATCTTCCTTATCTGGACACTCTCCTGATCCATTCCACTTCCCAAAAGATTCTACTAAGAGATTTGGATTTGTTATGAATCTTCTGAACTGGGTAAGACTGAAGTTAAAAAATAATGACAGACATTTGAGTTTCAGATTTCATACAATTCAGAAAATTCATACTAATGTAAAACCTGTTATTCTATCAACTTTCTAAGTTAGTAAGAGCAATGTTTAAAAATTGTCTCTATTTTGGGGCCTATGTCGCACTTTTATTTATGGCTTTCTCCAGATTTCTTGCTCTAAGAGGTTGAGAGGTATAATGTTGGGTAAAACAAGAGCACCTGATCAAAAGCACACAGACACAGCAGAATATCCAGACTCCACACCTACACATAAGGTACCTCAGCTGACTCAATCAATGGTAAATGTTTGATGATAATACTACAAATGCAAAATATTTAGCAGTGCTGAATTAAAGAACCTTAAATAGTGCTAAGTTTCTAAATGCACACTTATAATAAAATCACTGCTGTAGACCTACCAAGATAGCTCCACACTGATCAGCAGCTTAATTTCAGCTCTCCTAATGTGAAAAAAGAAACTGAGACATAAGGACTTGTAATTCGCCAGTTTTAGTAAAATTCAGTTAGTAGCTAGTAAGTACATTTCCTGGATGTCAGCAAAGAAGAAACTTAAGAGAACCTGAAAGAAAATCAACTAGGAAAGTTAGAGAAAAAAAAACACTGACTGAGAAGAATCCTGTAGCTGTTCAGCAAATAACAGTTTAAGCTCCAGGCTTGGCATAAAAAATGGCTTCCAGTAATTTAGAGGAAAAAAGTAAATCAAGTGTACTCAGAGCTGATTAAAATAAATGAAACTTTGAAGGAGTATATCAACTCAAACATCAAAAGGCTGGAAAAAATGGAAGATGCTTTAAATGACTATTCAGAAGAAGTGAAAAAACTGTAAAAATCAGAGACTGAAATGAACAAGAGGCTGGCTGAGTATGAGACTGCTCAAGAAGAACTGTTTCAAAAAATTGGTAGAGTTAGAGGATAGATCACACAGAGAAAAACTGAAATTTTTTGCTATAACAGAGAAACTGGAAGGAACAGACTGCATTCATTTTATGAAAGCACAAATAAGCAACTGGGCTTTTATTTCGCAAAAGATTTGTTAATTGAAAGGACACACCATGTATATGCTCTAAAACTGGCCATAAAAAAGAAGCAAAGACTTGCATTAGTAAAGGTGAAATCAAACCAGCAGCAAGAGTTGATCCTGCCAAAATTGTGTCAGAAGGGTAAAGTACTAAAAACTGGAGACAGTGGTAGGTTTTGTGGAAATTAATTATTCACCGTACACCATGCAGAAGAGAAGCAAATTAATCACGGCAATCATGGAATGTTGAAAAGCAGGTGTGAGATTCAAGCTGCTGCATCCAGCTGTCTTCAGAATATATATATATATATATATATATATATATATATATATATATATATTTTTTTTTTTTGCTGAAGGATCAAAGTCATTTTTATACAGAACAGGCTAAGGATGAAACACAAAAGTTTGTCCAACAAGGGGTGAGTCATCAGGAAGGAGGGGACTCTACTTCTCATTCTTTTGATAATAAAGTTCATAGAGAGACTTTGCCGGTGAAAACTTTTCTACTATTCCAAAGTAAAATGCTTGAGAGAAAGAAATAAAAGCACAGGAGTTGTCTAGAAGAGTTGGAAGTACCTCAAACTTGAACTGGAGTCTGGGGCTAGGAGATGGATATGATTAGGAAGAATACCAGAGACAATGAAATTAGTGAACAAATGTAAGACAATAAAGCATCAACTACATTTGTGAAGTGTAGCTTTACAAGAAAAAGTGGCTGAAAAAGATTGGACTTTTTGTTGACTTTGTTAAACTTGAGGTGGGACTGAAAGACATATACCCCATTTCAAGTCAATGTTTGGAAAGATGCTAAAAGGAAAAGAAAAAAGAAGATATAACTGTAAGTAAAACAATTCCATGATGTAAATTGCATGTTATATAGTAAAGTATTTTCAGTGGATGTTATATGTGATAAAGATACCAAAGTAAACAAGTACTTTTTTCTTCTTTAGTTTTAAGAAATGTAGGCATTACAATGAAAAATGAGAGGAAAGGTTGGAAAAAAGAACATTCAAGTTAATGTGCTGTAATCTTTGGCCTATAGAGGTGGGGATGGGCTGTAAAAGTGCACTGCTTATAATATATGTAAAGTTACAATGTTTTCATAGGTTCATAGGTAGGTACTAGGCTATTGGCCCTAGGGCCTATATAAGCCTAGCCAAACAGTACCCTGGCTTTTGCCACAGAAGTGATCCCCGGGGTGAATTTCCTATCTCCCATCCAATCATCAAAATGAATGGATTAATGCCTTTGGTTTAATCTAATAACAATTTTTTTGTGTAAGCATGTGAGATTTAAAAAAATAGAACACTGTGAATGTAATGAAAAATTTTCCTTAGCAAATAAATGTTCAATATGAGTTAAGGTGTTTGCAGCTGAGACAACTGTACACTCTGTTCTTATGTTTTCATGGAATCAAGCTGACTACAATTGCAGGCAATAAATCTCAAAATTTCTGGGAATTGTTTGCAGAGGGAATTATAAAATTAAAAGATTCAAGGACAAGCGACTTGTTAAAAAGTAAAATTTGAAATTATTGGAAATGAATAAGAGATAACAGCTTTCCTTCTACCTAAATACTTCAGTGCATTTACTAGAATAGTATATAATTTAGTTTTATTTAAAGATAGCTAGTGCACATTTACTAAAAGTTAATGTTTTCTAAAAGCATACAAGCTGTTTTCACATCTGGGACGGGAATACAGATAGGACAAAAACAGACAGCAGTTGTTGCAGGCAAGCACAATGTCCTTACATTATTGACAAAGTTAAATTGGTAGGAAAAGGGTTTGGAACCATCATGCCCTGAAAAAAGTATTATTGTTATTCAGAAGGGGTTGTTTACTTGGCAATGTGCGATTCCTGTGATGGATTCTATATAGGTAAAACTAAAAGAGCCCTTAAACAAAGAATGTATCAGCATCTGTATGACATCAAGCAATACAATGAGAGTAATGCTTTGTTAAAACACATTAAGACCTTCCCTACACACTCGTTTAGATTTGCAGCCATTGATCATGTTGACCTGGGTATCCGGGGGGACCCTTTGATGCATACCTTGAATTCAAGGAACTAAAGTGGCAAAAAAGAACAAATGTCTGTCAGCCACCTGGCTCAATGACAGGTTGTCCATTAGTTCCTTGCTTAGGTTAAAGTCCATGTACTGTATTTAATTTTATGGTTTAACAGACATTATTCCAAGTTTTTGAAGTGTATTTTTTAATCAATGAATTGTTTAGACTTTTTTGTTTTGTTTCTCATATCTACTACAGTTAGAGGAAATTATGTAATTAATTATTTTTATTCAATGAACTGGTAGGGTTGTGTATAAAATGTGACTTCACTTGATTATTTATTATTCTGAAGAAGTCTGTAGTCGACGAAAGCGCTTAATTAAACCATTTTTGTATCCAGTGTGTGGTTTGAGCTCTTGGGCTACACCTTCTTGCTTGGATTTTTTTTTTCATTTTGGAACATTTCTTGGTTTTAATTTTTGTGTTCAATCACATGACTGCCAAGCCCCTAGGAAGCGAAGCATCATCTTAAAGGAGCCATCACAAAGAAATTCAGTGTGTAGCACTTAGTCAATTCAATTGACAAAATTTGCAAAGAAGGAAAAATATATATTAAAAAAAAAAAAAAAAAATATATATATATATATATATATATATATATATATATTTATATAAATAGTATAAAATGCATTCCCTATAAAATCAGAAAAATTAAGACAAAAGTATGTAAAAATATGTAAAATATGAACCCTGACTGGGGACGCTTATCCCTCTGTCTAGCCATGTGGAAGGACATCATGCAGGATTTATGGGTAAGAAGGATAATATCCATAGGCTTTTCTCAGTACCCTCCCACAAAATAGCCATTTCCAGATGTACAACCCACCAGTGAGAAGTGGCCAGACAAAAAGAGCAAGAGCCATCAAAGAGGTCCCCCCAGACCACACAGCGTCTGGTTACTACTCCTGGTTCTTTTTGGTTCCAGGATTGGCAAGGTGAAACCAAGGTTGCTTTGTCTATGGCTGAACAATTGGATGCACTTGACTGAACCTCCAAATGCTTGCCTCCACATTAGAAGATTTCTATGCTTTTACCTAGGAGACAGTCACTTTCATTTCACAGCCCTGCCTTTCAGTCTCTCTACAGTCCGCTGGTGTTCACCAAGTGTATAGCTGTGGTAGCAGTGAACTTGATTCTACTCAGGATCAGACTGTTCCTATACCTGGATGATGGGCTCCTTGCTGCTTCATTGAAGGAATCTCTTCTCAGCACCGGGGATTATTTGCTCCAATTTTGCTGCCCTTGGGAATTTCTGTCAACTATTAGAAATCCTATTTGGAGACAACACAGATCATTCAATTCAGTGGATGCCACATATAGACAACAGATCCCGTTCTATATCTCTCTTCCACCAGAAAGAGTACCATCATTTGCTAGCAGTCTGGATTCTTCTATGGTTGCCATTTCCTCCATCAGTTCTTGTCCTGTGGAAACTGGGCCTGATGGTCTGATTACTGTAATGGTGCACATAGCCAGGTTCCACATGAGGCTATTACAGTGGCTCCTCAAAGCTCAGTGGCCTCAGCTACAGGACTTTCTGTCATCACTCATTTGAATAATGAAACTCTACAATCACCTTCAGTAGTTGATGACTCTCTCCCCTGCTGCTACCTTTTTACCCATGGCCATGCTTGCTATGGATGTCTCCTCATTGGGTTAAGTTCACATTCTCAGGAGAGAATGGACTAAAGTACATGGTTAGATCAAGAGGCCAATCTACACACCAATGTCCTGGAGATGAGGGCAGTCCTGCTAGCACTGCAGGAACTGCAGGACTACTTTCTTCCAGGAGTAATATCCATCCAAATGGACAACATAACATTGGTTTAGTACATCAACAAACAGGGAGGAACCAATTCCTACCCCTGTACAGAGAGGTCATAAGAGTATGGCAGGGGTGATAGCTTTACATCCTTTCTTGATAGTAACACACATCCCCAGCAGATTTACATGCCTTGCCAACAGACTCAGCAGATCCATTTCCTTGCTTCATGAGTGATGTTTCAATCTGCAGGTAGCTCATCAAATCTTGCGGTGATGGGCTATCCTCAGTGCAGTCTCTTTGCCTCTCCCCTACAAACACCAAGCACAGCAAATACTTTGCCCTGATTTCTCCCAGATGGACAGTCTCCAAGAGACTCTCTGGTCAGACAGTGGCTATGTGGGCTCCTTTATGCCTTTCCCCTTCTTCCCAGGATGTCGAGATTTTTTCAGAAAGCAATCAGATGCAAGATTTCTGTGATTGTCATTGCTCTGTACTGGCCCAGACAAATCTAGTTCCCCCTTCTCAGGCCAAATCACAGGGGACCCCCCCCTTTGGCATATTATCCTGAGGAAGGATCCTCTTTTCCATCTCTTGGGGTTACCTCACCCAGATCTTTTAAACTCAAGCTAGCCATGTGGCTTCTGTAGTTCCACTTATGTCTCAACAGGTGGTCACATACTTTCTGCATCCCAAAAAGACTCTACTTGTAGAGTGTACAGAAGCAAATTGACATGTTTTGCTACATAAGCTGTTACTCAGGGAATAAATTAATTTACTGCTTCCATTCTGCAAGTGCTTCTCTTTCTTTCTGATATATTTTATTTGGGTTCTCATATCTCTCAACTGTCCAGATTTTCACAGAAGGTCCAGATTTTTGGCTCATATTTTGGTCTATTCCTCATAAAATTTGTGGTTTTCTGGTAAATCACTAAGATGATCTGAGGATTGAAGTCACAAAATAATGGCATACAGTTGAGTTTCAGACTTCAAATCCTTCAGAAAATGTATGTTAAAATAAACCATTACTCTAGCAACATTTTAAGTTTATAAGAGCAATATTTAAAATATGTTCTATTTTGGGGGCTTTGTCCACGCATTTTGTTAGGTTTTGTCCAGATTTCTTGCACTAAGAGGTTGAGAGGTATGGTTATAGTTACTCTATGATTAAATTTCAGCTTGCTAGCATCATTAACTTTCAGCAAGGCTTTTATTCTCATTCATTTGCCTCTTACAGATCTTGTAAAACTTTCCTTTGAGGTACATTTCTGCTTCATCCACTAGTCAGAGAACCAGTCCCTCCATGGGATCTCAGTTTTGTGCTTGAACCCTTAACAAAGGCACCTTTTGAATCAGCATCTTCCACTTCCCTAAAATTTCTGTCTTGGAAGACTTTATTCCTTGTGAAATGACAAGCAGACTGCTGAAGATGAAAGGATCCAGTATTATGGTAAGTACACAACTACCATTTTGTGGGGGTGGGGAAGGGAAAAGTCACCATAGTGGGAAAGAGTTACTGTCCTCACCACAAACAGATACATGAATTTTGAAAATCTATTTGAATATATACAGTGCAGTTTTGAACAATTCCTTGTTATTTCTAAGATTTTGTCCTTTATGTTATACTGTACATATTGCATAAATTGATTCTGAAATATATGGTAGCCAAAAAGTAGAACTCTTTAATACAATTGCTCTGTTTGCACTAAAAAGAATCACTTCAAGATGCTTAAAAGGATCATACTTACAGATATTATATTATGTGGGTATCCAAAAACTAATAGTGCAGTGTGTTATGGTTATGCAAAATAATGCAGTAAGAGATGATGTGCAGGGATGTGGCATTTCAGAGGGGCATAGTACAATTGCACTTGTGGGAAATGGTATCCTTCAAATGTAAATTATTGTATAATGATATGCACATGGAATTATGGAAATGAGAGCCATTGCATATGCAAATGATGACATCAGACAGGGCCAAGTGATTCAGAAATTGTTAAAATAGCAAAGTGAGGCTTGGCAATTAACTATTCTGAATACTGTGATTTGTAGGTTAACATGATCTCTGTTTTCATTAAATTACTAGGGCTTGGTATCTGCATTAGCTGAACAGCACTTGTAGGAGGCACCAGTCAATACAGTGTTGCACACTGATGGCATCATCATTACAAACAAGTCTGTCACTTTATGACAGAGACATAGTTGGCCACTACTGTGTGGACAGAGATACCATACAGGATCATGTAAACATGTGCCATCCTCCCTAGGAATCATGTGAAATGCATGGAATGCCTATTCTAGTGAACATTGAAGACTGTATAGCATTATCCACAGAGACTTTTTGGTATCCAGCAGGGGATACATCAGAAATTTCACAGGTGCCTTTTTATGAATTGTACATGATTTTCTGGATGTGATGCTGCAGCATGTTCATAGGTTCATACCTAGTGGAGTAGCATATGTGGGTCCCATGGGCAGCAAAGGAGAGAAACACCACTATGTTGGTATTCTATGACATATCCCATTTCCTGATGTTCTGGGATTATAGGCTGTACCATAACTGCTATCATGGCACCGCCTGCTTCACATGGCATCTGGAATTTCACTTAGAACGGCTTACACTTCATTAACTGCCAGGTGGTATACAATGATCATAGTATTATTTATAGTGTGTCTGTGCACCATCCAGGCAATTCCTATGATTCTTAATGCTAGCACATGTGCAGCCTATACCAGTGGTTTATGTAGCATGATTTCCAAAGGGTCAACTAATGAGCAGGTGCACATAGGTCCTCCTAGGCTAAGAAAGCAAGCCCATAGGTATGGAGGCTACAATCCAGTCATATTGTTGTCCAGCTTTGTGTGTTGAAGGTTATGCCTTGTAGCTGTGTCTCATGACACCCACCCACAGCTTTCAGACCATATCAGACATGGCACACAGCACGGAATTGCATTGTTGTAGACCATAACTTTATTGATGATGTGCTCAGAGTGCTGAAGGCCTTTTTCCATGGCTTATGTACTTCTTGTGATGTGCTACAGTATGCTGGAGACCTGCAACAAGCTATTTGTCATATGTGCAGTACTGTACAACATGGTCCTACATAAACAACTTCAGCACTGTTATACCACTGGAGTACCAGTCAGACCGGAATCAGCAACAGAGGAGAAACCAGGTGGGGAGTCTGAGGCCTTGGCTACAGTGGAATTCCTTGTAAGGCTGAGGTGGGAGCCATATACTGTAGCTCTGGAAAAGAGGTGCTGTCTGAACACAACTAATGGCCATGACAGACACATGATAGAATAAAACTGATGCATGCAGTAGCATGCCTATTCAATGGAGTAAAATGTAATGGATGGCCACATTGTGCATCAGATATTACCTAGCCCACAAAGTATGAAGGGCGGACAGGGCATTGTCATCATCATTTGCACAGGGAGAGGGGGGGTAGGCCATTGTGGCAGGGGAACAACACTAGTAACATAGGAGGAAGGATAGATGGGTTATGGAAGATGGATAATGTAGTTAGGCACACAAATGGCTGGTTGGGGGGATTGTCAGGTAGCACACTGTTAAGGGACAAGGATGCGCTTCCAAATGGGACATGCAGGTTGGATAATCTTGGTGGCCTTTAAATACTGGGTCAGGAGGCCTTCTGTGCATTACATAGTGCAGCACTTTGTGACTGTGTGTATGTAGCATCTGTTGTGGCTGCACAGGTGGAGGGTGGTACATTGCTAATGGCTATGTCCATGCCCATACTGATGGCCCCAATGAGGCACTACATGCTAGACACCACCAGATGGCACAGATGGCATGGAATTGAGTGACCACCTCTGGCTGGCCATATGGGGTGTACACACAGTGTAGCCAATGAAGTGTTATCCACAACTATGAGCACTGGCCCTGTTTTGTATACAACAGATATATCCATGCAGACACCCATGTCATGGTGCTGCAGACTGGACAATCAGATGACAACATGGATGGTGTACAACTGCATGACTTGAACAGGCTGACTCTATTTATTGTTTTCACAATGGAGCCAGATGAATGATTGCCATGGTTATCAACATGTCCAGGCCTGGGGTGGAGGCAATCATGGGAAGTGTAACAGGTGTGACAGGCCTTGGTGTGATGTCGTACAACTGTGGAGGTCTGTCCTGTAACTCTACATCATATAGGGCACCTTTATCATGGCTATAGTTGGTGGGAGATGCATATATTGTGGTGGCTGCAATGGATGCCAAGTAGCCCTCCACTGCTCTTAGCAACTGTGCCTTCTTCTAGTCTCTTCCATTCTCTGCTGCCATATGTGCAGGTATCACAAAACATCACATATATCTTCACACTTGCTATGCAACACATTGATGATCTCTGAAAGAACATGAGTGATATACATCTGCTGAGAAGGAGTGGGATAACTATAAGTAGGTGTTATGAGCCACAGCACATATGAGCTGTGAGGTGAGTATGGGCTGTGAGGTGGCAGCACCATCCTCTGTTGGCATGTGTGCAGATGAGGACGGTACATACTGTGATGATCTTCCATGATCTGGATGGTCATCACTAAAGCAGGGGAAGTGGGGTGGGTACATCGCAGCCCACCACTGGTATATCTGCAGGTGTGAGTGGTAGTGTGACCTCCACTGTTCTTGTTGCGGATAGTGTCACTATTTTATCCAACTGCACTAGGGGCACATTGCTGTCATCATCATGAACTAGTAATATGCTGATTATAAGCATTTTCTGTCCTGTTCTATATGACCCCACACCAATGACACCTATAAAGGCAGAAAAAGAAAAATGTAGTTCTGGTGAGACTTAGGTGACAACCCCAATACTCTATGGTGCATACATAGTAATGCATATCAAGTGCATATAAAGTCAAAAGACACATATATACATTGCTACTCAGGTCATGACAGTTGCATTCCTGATGTACATGAAGGACGGAAATGTTGATGCTTACTATTGGTAAAGCAGTAACAGTGGCTCACCACTGTGCTGTGTTACTGGCATATGGTCATACCATCCTGGTTCATCCTCAACAGATGCAGGTGGTATTACCACCAGTCCAGCCCCACATACAGACCTTCCCCTGGTATAAGTGTGCAGTTTCTATCCCCAGACAGGGATATCAGCAATTCCTCTCTCTCTGTGATTGTGCTCTGTGTATCCCCCATCATCATGAACTGGTAATATGCTGATTATAAGCATTTCCTGTCCTGTTCTATATGAGCCCACATCAATGACACCTATAAAGGCAGAAAAAGAAAAATGTAGTTCTGGTGAGACTTAGGTGACAACCCCAATACTATATGGTGCATACATAGCAATGCATATCAAGTGCATATCAAGTGCATATAAAGTCAAAAGACACATACCCCCCCCACCATGTGTCCCCAGCAACAGCATGCACCTTGTTCACGCATGCAAAATTATATGTTACCCTATATCAGCTGGCTGTAATGTCCTGCTATGGTTTTCCATGGCATTAATATGACACACCAGGACCTAGACAGCTAATCCCATAAGGTTTTGTCATCTTCGTCCTTACCTCACATTTGCTTGTTATGGATGCATGAGGCCTGCGTGACCACCTATGTCTCTTCTGGAGTAAACTTCTACAGCCAGTGATGGTCTTTTGGGCCCATCTTGGTACTTGTACATATGTGGGTACAACAATGTTCAGTCCACATTTGTTGACATGGCCCACATCTCAAATTAATGAACAGTAGCCATGCTACATCTGTGCAGGTGATATGTGATATGGCTGCTATAAAATGGTGGCATAGGCCAGGCCACAACATTGTGCCACACACTGGTACTGTGTATATAACACAGATGTAACATGCAGATGACAAACCATAAAGGCAATGAAGCATTTATTGCAGGCTGTGGCCCCCTGGACCCCACTTCACACCATCCATGCCTACACACATCTGCAGCCTTCCCTTCATTCTATGAGACTGTTAGCCTGCCCTCTATAGCATAGTCTGTCTCTGGTGGTGTTACCTCACCCCCTTGGCCTGTACTGTAATCCCTGGTAATGTGGCTTATCACAGGTGGACAGCCTGTACACTGTCACATCACATTTCCTCACACAGCCCCTGTTAGCCAACATCTCTTCCTATTATAGCTGCAAGCTCCCTTCACAAGTAGCACGTGTCCCTGTTCTTTGCTTGATCCATGCATGGCTGCTGTATACTGGTACTACCTTACTACAACTCCCATATTGAGTTGGATTGCCTATAATTTAATAAAGGGCCTTTTATTTCATAACTATGAATATTCCTGTCAGAAAAATATATATTAATGTGTGTATTAGTAATATGCTTAGTGCATTTAGAGCTTGAAAAGGGTTAACACATTTATTCTATTTCATACTGTATAAATCTGTACAAACTGCAGATGCTTTCTGACCTTGTATTGTTAGCTAAAATCTTGCTTGTGCCTTGGAAATTTACTGAGAAGCAGATGATTCCTGCTTATGTTAGGAAAATAATGAATAGAACAATACTACTTGTATGAAACTTAGACAAGAAGTTCCGCTTATGGTGTGAGAAAATACACAGCTGTAGAATCTATAGATAATTAGGACAAAGCCTGTTTGAAAGTATGAACTGCAATCAGCATTTGCTTGTATCTGAATTAGAAGAGTACCTTGAAAAGTAACACTGTACAATAGAGGCTTGTAAATGGATTAATGATCACCAAGGCCAGGTTGGTTTTCTCAAAAGTTTCTCACTAGTCATGTCAGCAGAAAATCTGAGTAACATCTGCTGTAGAACAATACTGAAAGTTGTGTTTGATTATGTCAGCCATAGAAGGCCATGTCTTGTAAAACAGTATAAGAATGAAAATACTTCCTGTTAGTAGTTAGACAAATCCTTGTATTTTCATGCTTTTGTCTCCTTGTGGCAAGTAAATTAAAAGTGCCTTAACTGAACCTTACGTGTATTGGTCTTTGAAGTTTTTTCCTTTGACAATTCCATTTGCTCACTGTAATGTGGCCAGTGGCACAAAGCTAACTATGCCTTTTCTTGAAGGCTAACATGCCCCACAGCACTGGTGTTACGCAAATAATGCGATATAGAATGAATGTTACTGAGTCATGAGTCTGTCCTAATATGTACTGGTGCACAGCCATGTACATAGCCTGGAACTTTGCAATCTATGGCACTGCGCTAAATTGTAGGGAGGCCTGACTAGTGGCCCATCTTGGCATACTGCTGGTTTGGGCAGGTTAACAGAGTGTTGATATGTTGAGTGGATAGACTGATTTGCATTAGCACTGATCTACCATGTGTGATGGCCTTATCATTTTGTGCATGTGGGTAGTGGGTGCATTACATAGTTTCCATGCTATATAATTGTATGCCATGGACATCTTTTTTTTCTCTTAAGTAACACCTATAGAGTGGCCATGGCTTCATCAGGCTCTGCCTTTGGAAGAACTTTAGCCTGGCATGAATGAATGCAGGATTGTCCTGGACCTTCTGCATAGCAATCACAGAGAGTGCCTGCTTGGCATATATGAGGGCCAGATGTATAAGATGGATACATGGCAGCAACTTGCCAAGGAGCTGAGTGGTGCAAGTGGCATCCCTCAGTCCTGTGAGCGATGCTGCCATAACTACAGTGACCTGTGGAAATCCCACTCAGACCTTCTCCAGCAGTGGGAAGAAGAGGTTAGGAAAGGAGAGCCACCTGCTTTATTTAAGGTGGCATGTGTTAAATTCAAACTGTTATATAAGCCTTGTAGTTGCACCTGTTTTTCACATTATTTACCAAGGATATGCTGATGTGTTTCTGCTAGTTTCTGTTTTGCTGGACTACATGAAATTGAGGCTTATCATGTCACCTGCCAGCAGAAATGGGCCAGGATCTCCAGCTGATGGGGTATGTCCAGGGTATTATAGGGGATTTTGTGATGTGGCACTACATTGTATGTCACTTGTTTATGTACACTTATTGATTTTTTTCTGTTTTATTTCTTCTCTCAATTTATTTCTCTTTTCTAAAGTACTACAATTATGTACCATTATGTAATGTCTCAACCTAAGACTGTAAAATATGTGTTCAGTCTATGTAAATGTGTTAAATCTTAAGCTTCAATGCTATGTTACTAGTCAATGTTAAGTTTGGTACTATTTATGTAAATTTGGATTAAGCTTGAATGCTATGTTACTAGTCAATGCTAAGTTTGGTACTATCTATGTAAATTTGAATGCTTCTGTATACACCTTATATTTTACTTAAAATTTAACTGTCGAGCTTTTCTCCCCGGGCCTCCGCTGAAAATGGACATGCATCCAGTCGGACTTTCCCGGCCAACAAATATAAAATAAATACTGGCTACAATACAGACATGTTTATGTGCATTTATTGATATTTTTCTGATGTATTTCTTTTTTTCCAACATTTATTTTATTGCATTTTCAAATACTTATTGAACAAACCATAAAAGAACAACAAGTTGACATTGCCATATAAAAGAAAACACCCTGACAAATCCAAAACAGATGTGCACACTTTTACTTCCTTTCTTAAAATTACAGATTATATTTTCCACTGACTTTTCTAACTTTCGCCCTATAGCACTATTATCTCCACTAGCTAAAATCATGGAAAAATGTATACACAAACAACTACTTAACCATCTCCTTCATAACAATCTACTAGCAAACACTCAACATGGATTTAGACCCTCACATAGTACTACCACTGCACTACTTTCTTTTACCAACACCATCAACTGTAACCGTAACAGCAACAAACTAACCTCTTCTCTTTTCCTAGACCTGTCAAAGGCCTTCGACATGGTCAACCATACACTTCTTCTACACATATTAAAATCCCTTGCCTTGGATTTCTCTTCGTTAACCTGGCTCTCATCCTATCTTGAAAACCGACAACAAGCAGTACTCTGGAAAAATTCTCTATCTGCTCTACTACCTATCTCTTTAGGAGTACCTCAAGGATCAATATTAGGTCCACTCTTATTCTCCATCTTTATTAATGATCTTCAATCATCTATCCAAAACACTACCTGTATACAATATGCAGATGATTCTACCATTATTTGCACAGCTTCCACCCAATCTGAACTCCAGTCACTCACACAATCTACCTTTTCTACTGTCGAACAGTGGTTCTCAAAAAGATGTCTTCTCCTCAACTCCAAGAAAACAAAACTATTACTATTCTCACCTACCCACAAATCTTCTCAACTAAACTTTACTATTACTGTAAGTGATAATTCCCTCATCTCCCCAGTCTCCACTACCAAACTGCTTGGTGTTACTATTGATAATAATCTTAACTATGATTGTCACATCAATAACACTATAAAAGCAGTTAATAAAAAGATTGGTTCACTGTACAGAATCAAACCCTTCCTTACACCAGAAGCACGGACCACCTTAGCACAATCACATCTTATCTCTACCCTACTGTATGCTTCCTCTATTTACACCAATCTCTCTAAAAGCAACCTAAGGAAACTGACTACATCCTACCACAATATAGCTCGTTTTGCCACAGCATCCCAGTACAGAACTCACCACTGTCAAAACTTAAAACACTTACACTGGTTAGAACTACCTAACAAGCTTATCTATCAACAACTTTTAATTACACATAACATTCTTTATCAACCAACAAAAACACCTGCTCTCAGTAACCACTTGACCCCCTACAATAACTTGAAACAGCTGCGATCTGCCGAAAAGCTACAAGTCAACACAACTAGAATAACAAATTCAGCAGGTAACTGCCTATTCTCCAACTCCGTAGGGAAAATATGGAATAACCTCCCCTCACACATTACCTCTCTAGGCTCTTTTCATCTTTTCAAAAAACAACTTCTTTCACATCTGAACAACTTCTGGCTCTGCTCTTGTACCAATCCAGACTAATCTACTTTTTTCTTTCTACCATCACATCTCCCTATTTCAAAATTCCAATCTTTCTCTGTTATCACAAATGACTTAATTACTGTACTGTTCTCTAAAAAAAAAAAAAAAAAAAGGGTACAAACAATGTCTTTTACATTTATGTATATACATTTTAAAATATGTAATACCCCATCCTGACAAAATTGTAGTGTAAAGAATTAATGTCTTTCTCAATACATAGATAGCACTATGTGTTTTTTTACTAGACTAATATGTATGCATTGTTGCTTAAATGTTTAATTTTGATAACCTTGTTTTTATCTGTGGAGCTTTTCTCCCCGGGCCTCCACTGAAAATGGAAATTATCCAGCTGGACTAGCCCGGTCAACAAATGTAAAATAAATAAATAAATAAATACATTTTTAATGGAGCAAAGGAAGAGAAAAGAAGAAAGGAGGTCACAGACAGGTTCAATTAAACAATTACAATTATAAAGGGTATAAGATTAGAAATATGTGGTGAATAAAAGGATAATTCAAACTCAAATATGTACAACTATTTACATACAGTGCTACGAGTTAAGATAAAAAATATTTATAAAACTACTAAGAAATCAGGGATAATTTGTCAGAATCTTTCACCATTTATTTATCAAGAGGAAAAGACCTCCAAGTTAAGTAGGCTTACTTGATGTATGTGTTCATGCTATAACTTATTTCAAAATGTGTCTGAGGATGAGGTTCCAAAAACTCTGATATCTGACATGCTTAATGCTTTTTCCTATGATCAACTTATGAGATGTAATGTATTTAGAGGCCATGTTTGTAAAGCCTTTCCACATTATGTTTGTCCTATCCAGTAGGTTCTGGGTAATATAAAGCTTGGCTAACGCAAAAAGAGCAATGTGGATGTATAGGTCAGATTGGGGTATAGCAACTGAACTTACATGTAAGATAGCAAATTCCCATGAAAGGGTAGATTTTCTATAACTCATTTTCTCAAGTTTGACCCTTAATGGGTTCCAAAGGTTTTGTGCATATTTACAATACTAGAGAATATGTAAGAGGTCAGCAATCTTTGATGGACAGAATGGGCAAAGAGTTATTCTGATGTATTTCTTATCTCCGTTTATTTTTTTTTTCTTTTCTACAGAATTGGCTGTGGTGAACATAAAGGTGAGTCAATGACCACCACATCCTGCAACTGCCACTGCACGTCCTGATGAGTCCCCAGTGGTCCCCAGTCTTGGCTTACTAAAGGGTGATGAAGGTCAACGTCTGGAAGGAAACCTGGAGGGCTTGCTGGTAGCCTCTGTAGACACTTCTTAGAAAAGGAGCAGTGTGGAGGGGCCATCTGGGTAACTCTGCAGGAAGTGTTGAATTTGTGTGAGTCCAGATGGATGGTGGCTGGATGCCCAGATTAGTACCCTGGAATGTCTCTTTGCATAGCTTTTAGAGTCATGTGTTCAGCCAGCTTATTTGGACATAGCAGGCTGCACCTGCCCCTTATGTCTACTACAAAGGTGACTGAATTCAGAACAGGTTCATCTCTGGCCAGACTGTATGGACCAACACCCCCCTCCCCCTCCCATCATTGTGTTCACCTTCCTTGTGTTTCCTTTGCCATCCCCTTGTTCTTCCAATCCTTCTCATCACCAAATGTCAACCCTTTGTCTGTATGTGTGTGACTCCTTCTTACCCCATCTTTTTGTCTCACCACTTACCCTGTTGGTCTTTGTCTTTGTATGTATTTGTTTAATGTGCCCCCTGCCACTTTCCCTATATCCCCCTTCATCCATCCAGTTGAATGTTATTACCAAGCCTCTCTTCCCCTTCATAAGAAAATAAAAAAGTAAAATGTACACATGTCCCAAAAAAACCCTTTCTCCTCTATACTCACCTATCTCATCTTCCTCTATACTCACCTATCTCATCTTCATATTATCCTTGTCTGTGTTGTTCTACTTGCTCTTCCCCATTTCTGACTGTACTATCCCACATTTATACCGATGTAGATGAAACTCTTCCTTACCCCTGTGCTGCCCTTCTGTAGACTGCAGGCAGTGCAACTGCTGCACCTCTGAAATGATTCATTGTGTGTGTGTGTGTGTGTGTGTGTGTGTGTGTGTGTGTGTGTGTGTGTGTGTGTGTGTGCGTGTGTGTGTGTGTGTGTGTGTGTGTGTGTGTGTGTGTGCGTGTGTGTGTGTGTGTGTGTGTGTGTGTGTGTGTGTGTGTGTGTGTGTGTGTGTGTGTGTGTGTGTGTGTGTGTGTGTGTGTGTGTGTGTGTGTGTGTGCGTGTGTGTGTGTGTGTGTGTAAATGGACATAGCATCTGGTATGTGACCTCCATGTCACATGGCCTTTGAGTCATGTGAGCACAGCAGCAGCATGCTCCATATTGTAGCACTGTTGATACTGGTAGGGTGGCTGCAGCTCATTAATGGCTCTGCTTGATCTGCTGCACCACTGCACAGTCCCTATACTTACACATGCATAGTTATGGAATGTGTTAAACTGTCAATGGTAATTTCAATAAACATAAGATAAGTGAAGTATTTTACAAAACCTACTTTGGCGATAGTGGAGTATTCATCTTTCTCCACTATTGTGCAGTCTTAGAGACTTGGTATATTTAAGTTTGGGGGTCTCAGGAGCTTGCTGCCCTTTACAAAAGAATGTTTCAGTAGTTAGCTTGAAGTAGTTTTAGCAAATTTATTTTTGTTGATTTTAATGCATGTGATATTTGTGTATATGCTGTATCAGCGTGAATCCCATAATCAGTACTGGGCCACATTATTGTATGAACACTGTGCTCTTTCTCATTGCGAGACTGCATTACCAATCTTTCTGAATGTCCCCTATGTGTTTTTCTATTTCGTAAAAGGTATTTTCATGACAGTCACCTTGTTATGGACTAATCAACTATACAGCTTACATTTAAAATTTAGTGTACATTTTAAGCAACTCAAAAGTAATTAGTTCCTTTTTTCAGTTTAGCTAAAATTCTGTTTAGGTGATGATACTTCCAAAAGCACTACATACAATTTATATATCAATAACTATATTGTTGTGTTCATTGAAATCGCTTTTAAAGATTCTGACTACACATGATCATGACATTTTTACCTTTCTAAATGAAAGCTCTTCCTATCAGTAGGTATCCTAATATTCTCAGAGATTTCACAAAAGTGAATACTTACTTTGTCTTCTCTTCTTTGAGTCTAATTAAAATGTTTCAGTCAGAGCAATTAACATTCTTGCAGAAAGCAGATTATGTAGTATTTTAATCCCAAACAAATTAAACTGTTTATGTGCAGTCTGTGTAAGCTTTTATATTTTATAAGATCTACATACACACATGCACACGTGCGTACACACACACACACACATATATATATATATATGTGTGTACATATATATATATATATATATATATATATATATATATATATATATATATATATATATATATATATATATATATATATATATATAGCTTTTTTGCATTACTCTGACACCCTTGGCCCCTTCTCAAATTGTTTCTAGTAGAATCACTGTGGACAAGGATACATTTGTTTTATTTTTCTTAATGCAAGGGAATCTAAACTTAAAAAGATATAAACCATCCCTACTGTAAGGTGAAGCATATAATGCCTCATGTATATCATGCCATGGTCCTATGCACATTACCATGAAATGTCAGCTCCAGCCACTTCCTCTGTTGCTGAAACTATGCAGCATGCACAAAGCTATGAAGTCATCCTGTAGTCGGCATTAGAAAAAACTCCTTTCTTCCCTTTTTGATGCTTTCTGCTAACTCCCTTTCAACTTTTGTCTTTACTATCCCTGTCATCTTTAGTGCTTTTTTGCTAGCTTCATTGTAATGTGCCTCCTGCTCCTCCCCACCCTTCATTTCTACCGTTATAGGCTCCTGCTGTTGTTATATAATTACTAGACTCACACTCCCAAGTAGCCACATTGGCCTTCTTTTTGGCTCTTCCTTAAGCCCTTGTCTATAGCCCTGGGTATCTTGTCTCTGACCCATTCTCACAACTTGCTTATTCCCTTAGTTTGCAGTGAGTCTGCTAATGCATTATGGGAACAGAGAAACACTACTAGGCAAGGGATCACAAGGACAGTAAGATGCCTAGCCATATAAAACTTTAAGCAGATTCATTTAAAAGTTTGTGCCTCCCTTTTCAAGCACTTAATAACATTCTTGACCATCCCCCTCAGAAGACCATAACCAGCTCTTCTAAAATTCCACATCATTCTGTATTTTTATTCTTACCCTTTAGCCCTATTCTAAACCACATTGGCTAAAGTTGTCTTATCCTGAACATCCATTACATTGTTTGCACTGGTTAGGACCATGTCCATAATTCTATCTTTTCTGGTATAGTCCTTCACAAGCTGGTTGAACTTGTTCATGGGCTAAGACCTCAACCAACCTTCCTTCCTTCTCTGTCTTGCAACTCAGAATCTCCCAATCTGCTCTACCTGCCCCCACTCTTTTACTCCTCTTCCAGTATCCCAGTCTTGTCTTTGGTAATGTCTGTAGGACACTACACTGTATCACACAGGTGGGTTTGGCATGATGGTTAAGATCTTCACCTCATAGACACAAAGTACAGGGTTTGATTCTGACCACAGATTATTGACTAGCCTTAAAATGGCCCTTCACAGCAACTAGCCTGATATTCACCTATAAGTCCACCAGCTTTCCCACTTTCATTTACCTTAACTGCCAGGACACAACTTAGCTTCTAACCTTGGCGGCATCCTTGGCCCATTCCTGATTTGGCGTTATTTCTCTCTGACCTGACATCTGAGACTCTCCTATGTACAAATTGCTCCTCATCTTCTTCTACTTCTGTCATTTCTGAACAACCAACCCTGATAGCTCCATGTCCCAACCCTCTGATCACATTCCCACATTTCTATGATATCATCAATATCCAATCTCCCCCTCCTTAAATACTGCTTACAGCTCTATAGTCATTCAACTTGAACTCCTTGCCTTAAGAATAAGACTATGCAGTCACACTGGTTTGTTATTTTGCTATTTTCTGCATCTCCTTTTACCTTCTTTCCCATGCCTAAACACCTACTCCCTTCTTCTGCCTCTGCTAGTCTTCCTCCCCTTCCTTCTTAGTTTAAAGGTACAGTCAATGAGATGTAGCATTCTAACCTACTACTAAATACCACTGTCCCTTCGGGGATAAGATGGAGCCTGTCTCTTGCATAGAGCTGGTTTCTGTGGTAGATCTCTCCCTAATTCTCCACACCTTTCTCCATTATCTACTGCAACAGCTGGTCATTATACTCCCTAATCCTCTCTTTCCTCTGCATTTTGGCTGTTGGTATATTATAGCTTACTGTTTCAGGACATTGGCAAGCCAAACTTATCCCAACAAGCAATGGACATATGGCAGTAAATTAATTCTAGGCAGCATGCCAGTCCATGTAATCATGTACGTGGACTCTAAAAATCCATACTACATACAAAAAAAATACTGAATCACCAATTTTCCTAAATGCATGTTTTTGGTATGTGGAAAAAATCTGGAGTCCTCAGCAAAAATATACATAGTCATGTAGCAGACATGCAGAGTCCACTCAGGAGGCACCCCAACCAGGAACCGAACCATGGAACCAAGCGCTATGCTTCTCAATAATTAACTTACTCTGCCAACTTAGATGGCTTACAAAGGGGAGGCAAGATGTTATACAAGTTGGAAAAAAATGACTTTCCATGATAACGGTTACTATAAGCAAATAATATTATAGGTTCATAGGTAAGTACTAGACTAGCTGTCCTTGAAGGCCATTTTAAGCCTAGCCAATATCCCTTTTTTTGCTGCAAATTAACCTCTCCCATTTGGTTAGAAATTGGGCTTACCCATCTCATGGTTGAAAACTATATATTACCGCTGATGAGAATAACTGGGATCATACCATAGATAGTTTGAAGGGGCCCATGCATGGGATAAAGCATTTAGGAGCTGCATCTGTCCATTAGTACTACAGGGGACAGTCCTGGGGTAAATTTTCTGTTTCCCATCCATAGATCCAAGTAGGATTTGAATATGAACAGGGATTAACTTTGTTTTATGTGGATGGGGAGTCTATTCCACAGCAGTGATACCTTCTGCAAGATATACCTGTCCCTCTAAACCACTCTGTTGATATTGTAGAAGAGGTTTAGACCCCTAGATTGAGTATTTCTGATGCCATTTGACTTGCTGCTGTGCAGTAAATCATTAGGTTAGAGGGTGCCTTGTATGCCAGACTCAGGTCTCCTCTAGCAGCCTATAGAATACCGAGTATAGTGACAGCGCTTTGAATCGGTCCATGTTGGACATGTTGTTTAGGCCTTGTGTCCTTTCAGTAAGGTATCTCTGTGGGTGTTTTAGTTGTTGCATGTGTCTGGACAAATGGATAGCAAAGGGGGCTTTATATATTCAATAACTAACCTAATGAGGTCTGAGTGAAGTTGGACAATAGCATTCCTAGATCTGGACACAATCCCTTTGTATATCAGATGTGCAATATAGAAGGACTTTCTTACAAAAATGGACACGTTGGTCAAAAGGAAGGTCACTGTCCATATAAGTTCCCAAATTCTGAACAACTGAGTCAGCTCTTAGGGGCATATTGTTAATGGGGTATTTCCATAGGATAGATTATGTCCCAAAGGATGCAATTATGCATTTTTGGTATTTAGTTTCAGTATATGATTTTGGCACCTGTTATTTATTCGGGAAAAACTTTCCTGCAGGATGGCTAAGCCATGTGGGGATTCAGTAACGTCTCCTAGCTTGCAGCCATCTGCAAACTTAAGTCATCATCTTTGGTTTTGGCTTTTACTTCTGAAAAGTAGATGCCAAACAGGGGAGGTCCCAGCACATAACCCTGGGGGACTCCACTGGTGACTGGTCTCTTTGTGGAGGTAACTTCCCCTATTTTGATTTCCTGCATCCAATCTATGAGCCTGTTGACAATCCAACAGGTGACATGGGACTTTATCCCCAGTTTATTTAGCTTTTCTACTATGCCTAAATGCTGAATTATGTCAAAAGCTTTGGCCAGATTTTGGAGGCTCGCTATGTCCTGACATTAGTTCCATGATAAGTCTTTCCATGGCTTTGTGTATGAGGCTGGTCAGACTTTTGGATTTGTCATTGTCTGGGTTTGTGGAAGGTCCTCTATTAAGCAGGGGAATGATTGTAGCTGATCTCCATTTGCTTGGTGCAAAATCTGTATGGAGGCTGAGATTGAACGTTGTTGTTAGGGGTGTAGCTAAATTGTGCTTAATGCTATTTAAGATGCATCCAGGGATAGTGTCAGGGCCCATCTAAGTAGTATTTTTAGCTTTTGATAGCATTTTTAGGATTTGGTCTTGTGTGATAGTTGGAGCCAAATCATTTTCAGATATATCTCGAAAGATGGAGGGGAGAGACAGGTAAAGTTAGAGCTAAATTTATTGGCCAGTAGGTTCGCAATATTTTTAGAATCAGTGTAGGTAACATTTTTCACAATCAACTCAGTGCATTGCTGTGTTGTGCTTTGAGATTATGAATATAACTAAAAATGCCTTGTGATTTTCCTTGGCTTGGGTAGCTATTTTAGCCCACGACTTGGCTTTGGCAGATTTTATTAAGCTCCTGAGTTGTTTATTTATTTCTGTGACAAGGGCTCTAACATTGTGGGAGTTAACTCTTCATAGTTTTGGTCAAAATTATTTTCCTTTTATTTTATTTTTGGGGTTTGTCCTGCACTTTTTCCTGCAGGGTACTGCTGCATCTGTGAAGGTGTTTACATGCTGGTATAGTGTGGTGCTATATATTTCTGTGTATTCAGTGGAGTTAACCGGTTTGATGGGGATTTGAAACTTGGCAATGTATCACTTAGGAGTACGTAGTTTGTCTTAAAGAAATTTCTAAATGTACCTTGGGTGGAAGGGATCTCTGGTTTCAATTTTATTTCATGGGAGACTGCTTACGGTCAGACCTAACAAGTGATGAAGATATGCAAGGGATGGTACAAGATGCTCCCATATAAGTAAGGACAAGATCCAGGATGTTATTCCCCTACTGGGTACTTTGACTTATTGTTCTAGGGCATTTGTATTGTCTAGGCCTAGGAATCTCTGTGCTTGTGCACTAGTGATGGTGCAGCTTTACCAGCATTTAGTTGGATAGTTTAGATCAGCTAGGAAAATGGTATTGGGTTTAACTGTGAGTAGTTCTAATTCCTGTAGATAGATATTATGGATTTCTTCTGTCATAGAGGGAGTTCTATATCTAGCTAATATATGGTGTGGGACCTTTCTGATGGTTATTTGGATATGAAGAAACTCTAGTGCATCATACTGCTTTACCAGTCTTGATGTGAGTCTCTTCTGGATGAAGACGGAGACACTGCCAGCTTTTTTACTCCTCCTGCACAGTAGCTGGTCTAAACATGTGGAAGGTGTTTACCCTGCACAGGCAGAATGCTCTGCCCTATTTTAAACCACGTCTCAGTCATTACACAGACATCAATGTTCTCCAGGGTGAGAAGGGCTTTCTGGGAGCGGAGCTTCTTATTTGGGTTTGTTATTAAGTTAGGAATTTAGTGACCCCTTCTTTTTTGTACATTCAGGCAGAAAAGCAGCAATCCTATCCTACTAGAGGTGGAGCTAGAAATGACTCTTGTTTGACAAGCATCTCATGTCTCAGAAAGCTGACAGGGTGGGGGCACGACTGGATAGCTATTTCCCACTCTTCCTTTAGGGTAGAGGGTATGGATCACATTGCTGCTTGACTGCCATCTGCTGGAGATCAGTAAGCACAAGGAGTTCAGTCTTGTGTCACATGTCTGAAGGTCTGTGATTATCCATGTGGCAGCACATACGTCTTTCTACATGTTAGCTGCATGTTGAAGGGCAGGAACAAAATTAGATCATCAGTAAAAAAAGCCTGACTATCATCTACACATAAGATGGGTGTGAACCAATCCTGCCATCACTGCAGAGTCACAATATTCCTTTATAAGAACTATCACTAGCTAGACAACACAACCCCCCCATAAACCCACACCATCGACTACAATTAACAATCTCCCCACTAGCTTCTCTTTCTGTCCTGTTCCTACCTCCAAAATAAAACTATTAACTAAACTTAAACCCACCAGATTAGCAGCAGACAACCTCCCAAGTGAATACCTTCACCTTGCAGCTGACGCTCTGGCCTACCCAGTATCACTCTTGATTGACAGATCTCTGTCAGAAAGTTATGTTCCCACACTATGGAAAGTCTCACACATAATTAACAGATCTCTGTCAGAAAGTTATGTTATCACACTATGGAAAGTCTCACACATAATTAACAGATCTCTGTCAGAAAGTTATGTTCCCACACTGTGGAAAGTCTCACACATAATTAACAGATCTCTGACAGAAAGTTATGTTCCCACACTAGGGAAAGTCTCACACATAATTAACAGATCTCTCTCAGAAAGTTAAGTTCCCACACTATGGAAAGTCTCACACATAATTAACAGATCTCTGTCAGAAAGTTATGTTCCCACACTATGGAAAGTCTCACACATAATTAACAGATCTCTGTCAGAAAGTTATGTTCCCACACTGTGGAAAGTCTCACACATAATTAATAGATCTCTGTCAGAAAGTTATGTCCCCACACTGTGGAAAGTCTCACACATAATTAATAGATCTCTGTCAGAAAGTTATGTCCCCAAACTGTGGAAAGTCTCACACATAATTAACAGATCTCTGTCAGAAAGTTATGTTCCCACACTGTGGAAAGTCTCACACATAATTAACAGATCTCTGACAGAAAGTTATGTTCCCACACTGTGGAAAGTCTCACACATAATTAACAGATCTCTGTCAGAAAGTTATGTTCCCACACTGTGGAAAGTCTCACACATAATTAACAGATCTCTGTCAGAAAGTTATGTTCCCACACTGTGGAAAGTCTCACACATAATTAACAGATCTCTGTCAGAAAGTTATGTTCCCACACTGTGGAAAGTCTCACACATAATTAACAGATCTCTGTCAGAAAGTTATGTTCCCACACTGTAGAAAGTCTCACACATAATTAACAGATCTCTGTCAGAAAGTTATGTTCCCACACTGTGGAAAGTCTCACACATAATTAACAGATCTCTGTCAGAAAGTTATGTTCCCACACTGTGGAAAGTCTCACACATAATTAACAGATCTCTGTCAGAAAGTTATGTCCCCACACTGTGGAAAGTCTCACACATAATTAACAGATCTCTGTCAGAAAGTTATGTTCCCACACTGTGGAAAGTCTCACACATAATTAACAGATCTCTGCCAGAAAGGTATGTTCCCACACTATGGAAAGTCTCACATATAATTAACAGATCTCTGTCAGAAAGTTATGTTCCCACACTAAGGAAAGTCTCACACATAATTAACAGATCTCTGTCAGAAAGTTATGTTCCACACTATGGAAAGTCTCACACATAATTAACAGATCTCTGTCAGAAAGTTATGTTCCCACACTACGGAAAGTCTCGCACATAATTAACAGATCTCTGTCAGAAAGTTATGTTCCCACACTGTGGAAAGTCTCACACATAATTAACAGATCTCCGTCAGAAAGTTATGTTCCCATACTGTGGAAAGTCTCACACATAATTAACAGATCTCTGTCAGAAAGTTGTGTCCCCACACTGTGGAAAGTCTCACACATAATTAACAGATCTCTGTCAGGAAGTTATGTTCTTACACTATGAAAGTCTCACACATAATTAACAGATCTCTGTCAGAAAGTTATGTCCCCACACTATGGAAAGTCTCACACATAATTCCCCTACACAAAGGAGGCCCCTCCACAGATCTAACCAGTTACCGCCCCATAGCTATTCTGTCACCACTGTCCAAAATAATAGAGAGATGCATCCATTGCCAAGTCTCAGATCACCTCCTTGCTAACAACCTCCTCTCCAACACACGACATAGTTTCCAACCTAACCATAGCACCACCACCACCTTACTCCCTTTCTCTAACACTATCCTACAAAATAAAAATGCAGGTTATCTCTCCTCAGCCACCTTCCTAGACCTCTCTAAAGCTTTCAACATGGTCCCACACAAACAACTTATCTCTCATCTTGATAACCTATCCTTCTCTCAACCAGTCATTAACTGGTTTCAGAGTTACCTATCTGACTGCCAACAAGCAGTTGTTTGGCAGGACGACCTATCCCCCCAACTACCATTCTCCATATGGGTTCCCCAAGGGTCCATCCTGGGACCCCTACTCTTCTCTATTTTCACCAATAATCTAGCCTCAGCCACAACACATGGCACACTCATACAATACACAGATGACTCAACCATCATCTGCACAGCCCACTCCCTACCCGAACTGCAAAAAGTCACACAGGAAGCATTTTCTTCTATTGAAACTTGGTTATCCGATGCCCAACTAATACTCAACCCAAACAAAACAAAATTACTAATCTTCCAACCTACCAAACTTACCCTAGATAGCTTTCACTTTAACATCACAGCAAAAGACAACACCACCACCCATCCTACAGAACACACCAAATTACTAGGAGGAGAAATAGACAATAAACTGAACTTTGACATTCACATTTCCATGACCATTAAAAAAGTGCACAAAAAACTAGGAGCATTATATAGAAATCAGAAACTACTTACCAAAGCAGCTAAACTTTCGGTAGCAAATTCTCATCTTATCTCTACCCTACTCTACGCCTCTCCAATATTTACTAACCTTAGACAATTCGACCTAAATAAGCTCAAAACCTGCTACACCAAAATCGCCAAATTCGCCACAGGGGCTTCCTACCATACTCACCACTGTCTCTCACTAGCAGAACTGGGCTGGCTAGAGCTCCCCCACCTCCTTCAATGGTACCAACTTGCACTCGCCCAAAAGCTAATAAACCAACCACTAAAAGTCCCATCCCTCCAGAATCTACTTCAACCCTACATAACCACGAGAGAACTAAGATCCAGTCACAAAAACCTCCTACAGGTCACAAGAGCTAATAACTCTGCTGGAGAAGCATTATTCTCCTGCACTATAGCCAAACTCTGGAACTCCCTCCCATCCTCAATTACCTCTGTAACTTCTTGCACCTACTTCAAATCCTTACTAAAATCACACTTAAAAACTTGCCAGATATGCCCTTGCAACCCCCCCTCTAATACCATCCACTCCACCCACCCACTACCTCCCTCGGCCTCCTAACAACCTACTTTTAGCAAGCTTGGCTACTCATGTTCTCAGCTACCTACCACATAATACTAACTTCTTGTAGCAACAACTGCTAATGGCTGTTATGTACCTCAAAAACAGATTGTATCAATTGTTCACTGATGAATCTCAACTACAATTGTAACCATGTTTAGTATATGTCACCATATTTTAAAATTCTACTGTGTTCTACAGCTGTTTTACTTCTATGTTTTATTCTTGTCTTACGTCCTCAGCTGGACTAATGTCTATATTTAAATGCTATGTTTTTTTAACTGTATAATGCAAGTAATACTTAATGTAGAGCTTTTCCTCCCCAGGCCTCAGCTGAAAACGAACCTGTGTCTAGTTGGACTCTCCCGGTCAACAAATGTAAATAAATAAATAAAATAATAAGAAGGCTTATACTGGGTGACAGATGACTATAATGATAAATGTGTGCTGGGGATTGGTGTTTGGGGGTCAACAGAAAAACAGATATCCCAGCAGGGCCTGGAGTAGACCAGTCCCTAGTGTATCAGTCATGGACCTAAGTGAAATGATACAAAATGCAGTATAGCTACCTTTAGTAAAGACATAAGCCACTCCTCTTATCACATTGCTGGTACCCATCTCAAAACAGATAAAGTTATCTGGGCATTGGGTACCAGTGTTCATAATGATCTTTCTTTTGATCATCATGTCTTGGTTGAGGCTAAAAAGTCCTTCTGTCTTGCTGATCTGTAAAAGTGTCTCTTTTAGGTCTCAAACAGTCTCGATCCATGTCATTCGAACTGTCCTTTAATGGCTACTCTTTTTGGAATGGACATCACAAATCACGCCAACTGACTTGAAAGCAACGAAGGCTTCTGAAAAAAGAAGATTTATATGCTGCATAATCTTAACTGCCTAAAAAGACTAATGCCTTATCCCTTTACTCTGTCTCATGTAGAATCCTGAGGGTGGATCTTTGTTTATCTTTTTGATCATTGAATGTCCATACCTTTTATAGCCTCTTTCACCTTCACAGAACCAATGGTGTCTAACACCTGTGTCAGGGAACTTACCCTCTGCCACAAGATCAGTAACACCCGATGTGACATATCTGTAGCCCAGTGCATTCTTACCTTTGTAATACATTTACTGTACACATCCACCAAAATAACACCCTATCTGCTTTCAAGACTTGACAACTGGATGGGAAACATAAATTCATGCCTTGGGCATGTGAAAATAATCTTCTTACTAGGGGTAACTAATATACTGTCAACACCAAAGATTGTCATGGCTAAACTTCTTAATGGTCGTTTGGCCATAGTCTTAGGGTGAACCTATGCACCTTTGAATCTTAAATTAAAAATAAATGCATATCTTTAGATAGTAACAACAGCAACACAGTCAGTATTCATAACTATCTACCTGCACATGTCATGATGCTGCATTCCTACTTTGGGTGACTAATGGTCCTAAACTCTCCAGAGGAGCCAAATGAATCACAATGGAATATTCTCTCATGCTCAGAGTGGCTTTTGCATCCTACCTTTATGTTGGACATGTCTACCTGCTGATCTTCAGGGTTGATGCTAAGATCTATACCAACCATCCACACGACAGAACAGAAGTATTTTTTGTTTCCCACTGCTGCACCAGTCAGTGGTCCTTGGGGCTTGCACCTAATCATAGCTCTTTTCTCTTTTATTTATTTATTTTTTATGGGGTGAGAGGCAGGGGAAATCAGGATAAGCCTTTCATTCTGTGATAGGGAATATTTTGAACCACAGCTCTGTAATCCCTAAGCCATAATGTTCACTTCTTCCAAGTCAGATAATACGGAATGGTACCCACACACATTCTGCATGGGAGCCTGTACTGCCCACCTAGAGTGCCAAACAGCTGACCCAGTATATGCCTGCTCTCATCTAGGAGACAGATGAGAGCCCTTCAGAGGCAATCCAGTATCCTGTAATTAGCTTTTCCTTCTGTTTTCCCTGAATGGCCACTGGTCCTCCAGAGTGTTCTTCAAACATGGGTCAGATGCATTGCAATTAGATGCTCTGTTTCTGTAGCACTGAGTGAGCCATATGAGTAGGGCAGAAACTTATGCAAAAGCATGGATATGTCACCAAGGCTGGGACCAAATAACAGTCCCAACAAACCCAGGAACCTATTGTGGTGGCAGGAAGGGTAGGGGAGGAGAGGGATGTGGACATTTTTTGTTAAACTGCTTATTTTCTTTCTTTTAACACCACGGTCCATTCAAAAAATGAGGAGTAGGCTTGCCAAATGGCTTTTTAAACTACCTGTCATGGAAAACAGCTTCAGTCCTTCAGTGAATTCTTCTCTGGTGCCAGCAACCAAAAAAGGTGTTATTCTTAGCACTGTCTGCCATGATGCCTTCTGTCGACACAGTCTACTCTGACCCTTTTAAACTTCCTGATCATTGGGTAACCAGGAAATAATGGAAAGTAGAAATTCTCATAGCTGTAGGCTAGTGGCAGCTCATTTTCAGGTGATTAAGAGGTGGGATAAAAGTACTGAGTTGATGAACCTACCTTGGCTGTCTGTGATCTGTGCAGCTAATCAGACTGCAGGTCCTCAGTCTCTGTGTAGTGTTTAACATAGTGAGTCTAACATCTGTCCCCATGAACATCCATCCTTATCTGGTAGACCTAAGTTAAGATGGGCTCACAGCACATCTTATGAAGTACAACTGGATCACAAAATAGAGCTTAGCATCGCCTCAAATTCTTATTTAGGAATTAGGACAATCATGACCTGCTACTTGTCCCATGAGTCAATCTGCACTTGCAGTCCTACTACACCAGTCCACAAAATTAAATACAATCTATTCTGTAAGATGAGCTGTTTTGATAGCCATATAACACAAATCACAATGACAGATAGTAAATGTAACAGATGTCTCTTCAGAACTGGAAGTGGCGTGAATTTCACAGCTGACCTGTAATTTAACAGCAGAGCTGGAAATGGACTGAATTCCATAGTCGACCTATAACATATGGTCTAATTAAAAAAATGTAATGAATGAGCATTAGCCTTATCGTTTTGATTTTTACATTGATCTAAAGGAAGGAAGGAAAGGATTTAAATAAAACATTAAAAATGAAGAGCTCCCTTGAGCTGGCTGAATGAAGTTCAGGAAATGTACTTGTAAATTACATATAATGAAGTAAAATATGCAAAGTGATGCTGTCCAGACTGCTTGTGCTTGGGTCATTCTGTAACCTGATTAAAGTCCTACCAGTTCTTTATGCATGAAATAGATCAAAGTTCTAGAAAATATGGATGTATGTGGAGATAGGTATCAATGTTTTCTTGCCATTTCTGGAAGTTAGACTGGAGTGCCTCTATCAAAGTCTGGACATATTATGTATCTGGAAGGCTTAGACAGTATTACTATAAGTAAACACATCAGCAAAAGTTAAACTGTCAGATCTTGTGAAACAAAAGTGGCAGTAAAGCCTAACATTGTCTGAAAATTGCTGGTCTGAGTGCCATACTTACTGCTTCCCAGCATTCCTCTTTTTGTGGATTACCTCTCAACTGTACAGATTTTTGCAAAATGTCCAGATTTTTGCCTCATATTTTTGGTCCATTTGTCATAAAATTATGTTTTTTTCTGACAAATTAGTGGCAAATGATTAAAGACTGAAGTTAGAAAATAATGACAGACATTTGAATTTCAGACTTCATATCCTTCAGAAAATCCATGCTAATGAAAAGCCTGTTATTCTAGCAACTTTCTAAGTTTGTAAGAGCAATATGTAAAATTGTCCCTATTTTTGGGCCTTTGTCCCACTTTTATTTATGACTTTGTCTATATTTCTTGCTCTAAAAGGTTGAGAGGTATGCTGCATATTGATTCTGGTGTCACAAAGAGCAAATGTCCTATCCTGACCTTGGCATCTAATTTACAAACTAGCTTATACATTAAAGTTGCTTTCAAGTGTGAATTCTGCATTAAGATCAGAATATTACATTGTCTGAAATGCCCAAGAACTGACTAGCTTGTGGCAAAAACTAGGTCTGCAGGGCAATAGGTTGTGTATACAGTATGAGGTTCCTGCAGATGGTGTTACAACGGTGGATACGGTCCTGTTAGTAACTTGACTTAAAGATCTTATAAGCTGCTATTCATTGTATTTTCTGTTGTTTTTCCTTCACTACAAACATTTTTATTTTACTCCTGAATGTGTCAGTGAATGTAGTTTGCTTGTGTGTGATTTACAGTATTATAATGTGGTATGGCACCTGGTATGTGGGCTGTCTGGAAGGCACTGCAGATATAAACAGCACTTTGAAGGTTGCATTACATAATGGCATGTAACTCAGAGTGAAGCTTTTGCATAATTTATTTTTTTATTATATGAAACAACTGTTTTGGCCTCATAACCATTCCTCTTTGCTTGTCCAGTAGCCACGAGGCAGGGGCATACTTCCACTAGTACACAATACATGACTTACTGTGTTCCTTGATGGCTGATAAGCTCAGTATTTCTCCTGCCGTGGCTGAGCATTATTTAAGTATGAAGTGCTGTTTGACATAACAAGTAGAAAGTATTGTATCACATTATATATACAGAATTCTGCTGCCGCTACTGACTCCTTGTTGTTTCAAGTGGGCACTAAGATGATTTGCATAGCCATCTTAACCCAAGCCTCCTCCTCCCCTGCGTGACATTCAGGTATAGATACACCTTGCTACTCATAAAAAGGAACCTGTTTGTAATAACCAATAAAAGGTCAGGCTGATCATATCTTTACAGACGGTGCAGTTTTAGGTAGGTGATCACATCACATAGGGTAGGTGTTAGCAGGGAAAACTTGACTGTCCAGAGGCATTCTGAAGCTCAGTAATGTAGATGAGGGGTCACACTGCTCTTGGGTGGTCCAGTGGTCCCCAGTGTCATCTACCCAGGTGGGTATTATCATTTTTAGAAAACAGACTGTAGTTGTTGTATTTTTCGGCTTTTCCCGGTTAGGGGTCGCCACAGCAGAATTCTGGTCTGCTAATGATTGGCAGTAGATTTTTACATACTAAGTTGCCAGTCCTGATGCACAACCTTCAACGAAGGTACGCCCATTCATGCATGTCTCCACACAGAAGACGCTTTAGCTGAGACTCGAACAGGACAATGTCTTACTGTGAGGCGACAATGCTACTGAAGCACCACCACTGCAGCTAGAAAACAGACTGTAGTATATTCATAAAATAATGGGCTGTGAGGTTTTTTGGGTGGCCACGGTGGTGCAGTGGTTAGCATTGTCACCTCACAGCAAGAAGTTCTCCGGTTTGATCCACGGCTGGGGTCCCTTCTGTGTGGAGTCTGCATGTCCTCCCTGTGGTCGTGTGGGTTTCCTCCGGGTGCTCAGGTTTCTTCCCACATCCCCAAAGACATGCTGCAGGTGGACTGGACACTCTAAACTGGCCCTAGGTGTGAGTGTGTGTGTGCCTTCTGTGGAAGGTTGGGCGCCGGGCTGGCAACTTGACACTGTAAAACTCCACTGCCAATCATGAGCGGACAGGTGATGTGCTATGGCGACCCCTAACTTGGAAAAGCCAAAAGAAGAAGAATAGGCTGTGAAGTTTTTAGATAAATTGTATTAATTAGGGTTTTTCTTGATATTCTTGATTTGTAATAGTTTGTTAGTGCTAAATGTTGCTGCTTTTTGGGCATAATAAATATTGTTTATATGGAATGTTTCAGTTTTTTGTTCAGTAATAAAAAATACAAGGGAAGAGTAGGATAAGAGAACAGACTGTATAAGAGAACATAGGTTCATAGGTTCATAGGTTCATACTAAGCTATCTGCCCTAGGGCATTTATAAGCCTAGCCAGAATGTGTTTGACTTTCACCACCCATTTTAAATTAATTTTGCTATGCCCTTTTTCGAGGTTAGTATACTGTGCCTCTGTCTAACAGTGACACAGAAGTGATACCCGGGTTAAACCTACAATCTCCCATCCACTCATCAAGATTCCTCTTGAAGAGAGTCAATGAGGGACTCTGCCTAACCTGGACTGGGATTTTATTCCAGAGTGAGGGGAGCCTCTGGTTTATGAATCTGTCCCTCCAGCATGTCCTATTTATTTCAGTGCTGAGGTTCAAGTCTCTTGAGCGTAGCTCGATGGGATTTGGATTTTCTGAGGTGCAGCATGTCCATTAATTCGGGTTGGACATGGCTTTATACGTCAGGCACAGATCACCCCTGAACAGGCGGTATGCCACTGAGTAGAGCTGGAGTTTCTTTAACCGGGCAGCATATGGCATCTGTTTGAGCCCTTTGATCCTCTTGGTGAGGTACTTTGGGGTCTTTCCAGTTGCTGCAGGTGTCTGGTAAGGTACATCCCAAAAGGGGCATTGTACTCAATTATGGGCCTGATGAGGGATGAGTAAAGAGGCACGATGACCTCCCCTGATCTAGATGTGAATCCCTTCATGATTAGGTGGGCTATATAAAATGTTTTTCTAACCACTTTGGCCACGTGGTTGTCAAATGAGAGACTGCTATCAACTTGGGTCCCCAGGTCCCTAATTACTTCTTCTGTACTTAATGGATTACCACCTATGTGGTAATTTGTGGGCACTTTGTTTTTGCCAAAGGGGATGACTATACACTTTTTGGCGTTTATCTTGAGGCCATGGCTCTGGCACCAGTTGTCTGTTTCTATGAGGCCCTTTTGGAGGATGCTTGTGTCGGCTGGAGAGTCGATTATGGTGCACAGTTTGCAGTCATTTGCAAACTTGGTCGGCCACAGTCCTTCTGTGTTGGCCTGTACCTCCGAGAAATATATATCGAACAAGAGAGGTCCCAGGACTGAGCCTTGTGGGACGCCACTTGTAAGTGGTTTGGAGTCTGACATGGCTCCAGCAATTCTAACCATGTGGGTTCTGTCCTTGAGCCAGTTTGCAACCCATCTAGTGACATAGGGGTTTATATTTAAGCTGGTGAGCTTATCTATAATGCCCGAGTGGGGTATTGTATCGAAGGCTTTTGCGAGGTCCAGGTAGGCTGTGTGGACCACCTTCCCCTCGTCAATGGCCTTGGTGACTGTTTCAAAGAAATCAACCAGGTTTAAGAGGCAGGATCTGCCCTTAACAAAGCTGAACTGGGTAGGATCCAGTGTCTGTAGGTCCCCAATATCTTTATTTATGAGGTCCATGATGATCCTTTCCATAGCTTTGCAGACCAAGCTAGTCAGGCTTATGGGGCGATAGTTTCCAGGATCCGTTGAGGCACCACCTTTGTGGAGAGGGACCACTGTTGCTGTATGCCACTCTTTGGGTACATATCCTGTAGTAAGGCTGAGATTGAACAGTAGTTTTATGTTTGGGTTTAGCTCTTCTTGGAGTTCATGTAGGACGCAGCCCGGGACACCGTCTGGTCCCATTGATGCTGTGTTTTTGCTTTGGAGGGCGGATCTTACCTGAGCATCTGAGATGTCAGGGGGGCAGCACTCTGCTGGGATAGATATTTGCCCTTTTGGTGGGGTAGGGGGGGAGAAGTTTGCACTGAACCTGTCAACTAGGATGTTGGCAATGTCTGTGGGTTCGGTGTATTTTTTGTCATTTTGGACTAATTCTGAGCATATCTGGGAATTCCCACCCAGGTTCCTAACATAACTAAAGAAAGCCTTGTGATTATCCTTAGTGTCCAGTGCAATTTTTCTCTCGAAGCTGGCCTTAGACGATTTTATGAGTGCCCATAGTTTTTTGCTAATACTGATCAGAGATGCCTTCCCTTTTTGGGATTTTGCTCTATCATTTAGTAGCTTCCTCCTTCTATTGTATAGTTTGTTTATGGCTGGGGTCCACCAAACAGGACGTCTGCCTTTGGAGGATTGGGTCTTGGTTTTATTTAGGATTGCATGATCCATGCATTCCTGAAGGTGTTCATAGAATGCATTTATAAAGGATTCTGTGGTCTGGGCCATATTTTCCACAGGTCCCGGGCTTTGAAGGATTCCACCTCAGTTTTGAGGAGTGTGAAATTTGCTTTAGAGAAGTTTTTCACTGTGGTTTTCTGGGCAGGAGGTGGGGTCGGGATGTGAATATCCAGTGAGATTAGTTTATGGTCTGATCTTACCAGTGAGGGATACACTTCTGGTCTGGAGCATAGAGTCCCCATGTTGGTGATGATCAGGTCCAGTATGTTTTCCCCTCTTGTGGGAGTGGTAACAAGTTGTTCCATAGCATTTGAGTTTATAAATTCAAGGAACCTTTGGGCTAGGGTGTTGGAGCTAGAGTAATGCTCCCAGTCTATGTCTGGGTAGTTGAAGTCGCCCAATATAATGGTGTTTGGAGAGACCTTCATATTTTCCAGTGTTCTCAGGAAGGCCAAGTGGGGTTCCTGGGTTTGTGAGGGTGGTCTGTAGCAGGCTATAAACTGGAAGGCAGTTTTACCCACTGTTAGTTGCACATGGATAGTCTCTGATGCTTCGTGAACAGAAGTCCTAGTCCGTCATGTGGAATCACCAGAAAAATATAGTCCAAAACACAACTGGTCATATATAACAAATACTAAAATAGTGAAATGCTCTGCTATTCAGCAATCTGAATTCATTTTATGGCTATATTTTTTCTGGGACAAGGTGTTGCCTACTTACATGGTGTAGTATAGTTCAGTTTCATTTTATTATTTTGTGCACATTTTTTGGCTGTGCTATTCTGTATGCCCACTAGATGCCCTCACTTGGTTGCAGGAAAACTATATAGCTATACAAAACTTTAATTGTTTATATTAAGTTAGTGTATTAATAATTTAAGTTGAATACAATTCCTGTGGGGTGTGTCATCTTGTCTGTAATTTCTGTGTGGGGGATGCCAATACTACTGTGAGTGATGAGTTCAGAGACTGAAAATGCTTGAGACATTGTCGTGTTACAATGCTAGTGAACGTAGTCATTTTTTTATATCATTGTTTTGTTTTTGTCTGCATTGTTGCGGATCTTTTAAGTCCTGTATCCAGTGTAACTGAATTTGGGAAGGTCTATTTTTATGTTTTTTTTTTAGTAGGAATAAGGTTGGGCCGTGTATAAGGCAGCCTGTGTCTGTTAATTTAGCTGTAACCAACCTGTAAGACATTTTGCTATACACCAGTCCATGATGCTGCTGTTTGTGCTACTATTTGTAAATGTTGTAGACTAAGTAATCCTTTATGAGGTATGTGTTATTTAATGTTGAACTTATAAATGTGTTTTTAAAGTTTGGGTCTTTGGCAACTGGAATTTTACAAGTAGTAAGCTGGTATATATAATGGAGTATCTGAAAAGACTTTATGTTCGACACTGAGCTTTGTCACACACACACACACACACACACACACACACACACACACACACACACACACACACACACACACACATACACATGCACACATACACACACGTACACACACACATGCACACCTAACACAATGGAGTTAGGTCTTCAGAGACAGAGACATGACTGGTAGTCATTTTCAAGGTTATCTTTCAGGTTTTTTACCACGTGCCAGTTTTTTGTTCCTGAGCAAAGATTGGTCTATGTTTTTTCTTTGTTTCACAGCAAAGATCAATTCTGTATGATGAACAGTCATTTTTCTTCTACTTTCTCACGGTGGCTAATTTTAACATTGGATTTGTGAAAGGCAAACTTGCTTCTGTGCAGGCCCTTTATGTGTACCATATCCTATTGGAATGCCAGCTGTCTAATGTTTTTACAGTTTTCATTTAGCCCATATTTTAAAGGTACCACATTTCTTTTGCTGCACTTGTTTTATACAAGCTATAATGCCTGAGAGGTTGCATGTTACTGGGGATATAACCCCCACCTGGGAGTGTTGTAGGGCCTGCCGGCAGAGGTCCTTTACATCTCTGTAAGGGACTTATTTCCCTGATAAAACTTACCCTAGAGATAATAGACTACTTACTAAATTGTGTCATATTTGTTTTTTTATTAGTATATTATATATTTTGGATGTAAAATAGTTCTTCAGCCTAATGCTTCAAAGTTACTGTAGGATATGAATTTGTTGGAGGAAGTCATTTGCATCCAAAATATAAGTTATATAATTATTTAATGTCAACACACACACACACACACACACACACACACACACACACACACACACACACACACACACACACACACACACACACACACTTTATCTCTCTCTCTCTCGCTCTCAGAATTGCATTTTGTTCTTTATATTGCCACCTCACTAAATCTGGCTTTTGTAAACCACTCTTAGTATGAGGTAACTAAAATAGCAAGTCCCTCTAACTGCTATTGCAGATACTTTTACTAGTTGAGGATTTTTTTTTTTTGGCTCTTTTTATTTACATTTTTTTATTTTTATTTTATGCTCACTAAACAGCAAAGCCACATTTAGCAAGTGTAAAATCGGTGGCTGTTTTTTTTCACTCCCTACTCCAGGCAGTTTAATATCCTGCCTTGGAGTGGGGAACTTGTTTTTTTTATCAGCCGATATCTGTACATTAGCACTTTGCTGAAGAGTGTTTGTTCTCCAACAGGATGAGCACTTAGCTTATCATATAAAACCATTTAATGACCTTACAGGACAACCTGGCCAACTTATATTTGGCATGATTAAAGAGCAAAAGACAGACCATGAATTTTATGAAATGAAAACCTTTGTCTTACAGTGTTAACTCTTAACAGGCTTATTTGTGATTTCCACACTAACGCACCTCCTACACAATAAACAGTTTCATGAACAGTACCTTCTTTCTGTACCTGTATTTGTCTCCATCTCTTCATATAGTGAAGAAAGGCAAAACATGTATCATTTATTTAAAATACAATTTCAGCATTCAGAAAATAACTTTTTTTTAAATAATTCATTGTTTTAAAGGAAGTAGAACTGGAATATTTAGGGAGGTATTTAAACTGAGTCTTATCTCTTCTTTCTCAAAGCTGTGACATACATATGTTAATTGATCTGGCAGTTTGGGTAACTGCATTTCAAGCCAAAGTGAATGCCATCTTCATCCTATTAATCAATCAGGTTATTCATATGGCAAGGAAACTGCATACATACATACACACACACACACACACACACACACACACATATATATATATATATATATAAATATATATATATATATATATATATATATATATATATATATATATATAAGGCAAAATTTACTTTAGTATCCCTTGGGGGGCCTGCACAGATGTAGGTGTGTCCCCCTTGACTGACAGACAAAAAATATGTGATGCAATATGCAAATGAAATATGACTGACAAGCACATGGATTTGCTGATGACATCATGCATTCATTAATATGATCTATTCTGTTCCTTTAGCTGTTTTGATGTGTGCTGATCTGTGATATGCACAATTTTAAGAGTTAAATCACTGAGACTTTTCTAAATTAACAGCATGTATTACCATAGCTCTTAACCTTCCATTTCCAAAATGAGGAACTTCAGGGAACATGAACTTTTTGAGACTCTAAATGAGGTATAGGTTCATAGGTAAGTACTAGGCTATCTGCCCAAGGGCATTTATAAGCCTAGCCAGAATGTGTTGGCTTTCGCCACCCCCTTAGATTAGTTCCCTATGCCTCTGTCCAGCAGAGCCATTAGTTCCCTGCGCCACTGTCCAGCAGAGCCACTGCAGTGATCCCTGGGGTAAATTTTCTGTTTCCCATCCACCCGTCAAGGTTTCTCTTGGAAGAGTGTTAGTGAGGGGCTCTGCCTGATGTATATTAGAATCCTGTTCCAAAGCATGGGGAGTCTCTGGGATAGGAATCTATCCCTCCAGCATGTCCTATTTATCGTATGTTCCTCGCAATGAGGTACACTTGCGAGGTATACTATCAACTTCAACAAGGAGTTCATAGTATGGTTTAAATGTGCCAAAATTTACTTATGTAATGTTCTTTTGCTAGGTTAATATGATTCCTTTCTATTTATCATGGATATCAGTTAAATAAATTCCTAACACTGAATGTGTGACCCACCATTTCAATGTGGAACTTCATGGAGCATGAACTTTTAAGACCCAAAATGAGGAGTGTTTCTCATAATGCGGTACACTCGAGAGGTATGTGTATTACATAGTGTGGAATTACATGATGAATATTTATGAGATTCTTCTTGTTCTCCTTATTAATATTCATTAATTATTCTTAGGCGTCAGTAAGGAGACAGTGGTGGTTGGGATTTGGGCAGGGTTTGCTACTGGGCAGCAGGTGAGGTTACTGTAAGTAAATTACACTAAATGTCTATGGTGGCCTGATAAGTTTTGTTTAGAGCTTTGATTTTTTTTTTTGCTGTTATAACAAACAGGGTGTGTGATAAAATGACTGAACCAAGGAAGATGAAAAAGCCAGCCACAACATTAATTTAATTAAAAAAAAGAAATACAAATTTCTGACATTACTGTTTTAGATTTAGGACACATTTTCTCTATGTTGCGTCTACATGCACGCCTGCATCTTACAGCTTTAGGATTATAGATGCACAAGATTTGATTTCCAAAATACATTGGAGTAGCAGAATTATGGATGTTTGTCCTGCATTAGGATTTTTGATGATAACATGGGCTGCCAATTTGGCAGCATTATGAATGCCAGGTATGGTTTGAATGTGTGTAATGCTCCTAGTTAGAGATGCAGGTAAGTTATCAACTTGTTCAGGCTCAAACCCAGTACCTTGGCTATAGTAAAGAAGAGACTTAACCCTGTACACCAACTACCCAAACCTATAGTTGCTGTCATTAGAGCTGGTTGAAATGTGCTGAAATGGGTACTTTTTCATTATTGATTCATACATTTTATTTCACTGTTTAATGGAAAAATGTTCAAAACTGCAAATTTAAAATGCACTCTCATACATGTTGCTGCATTTAACAATAAATACATTAAAAAGGAATCAAATAACACATGCATTTATGCATGGTCCTAAAAATGTATGCAGGGGCCCATGGTTTGAAAACAGGCCAGGGATCAAGTTACACTTAATCCATCACTGACTAGGTGCCTTTTCAATGAATGTGAATGTGAGCTTCAATGCATTTTCAGCGAATGCAAGCTTCAATGAATTTTCAATAAATGTAAGCTATAAATGTGAGTGTCAGTGCATTTTCAATGAATGTGAGCTTTAATGCATTTTCAATAAATGTGAGCTTCAAGGCATTTTTAATGAATGTAAGCCTAAAGGGAAGAGAAGTGCAACTGCTTTGTTTACCAAATGTCCATATGTGTTTGCGCTATAATACTTGAAAACTGTGTTAGTAGTGCAACAGGTAGAATACTTGCTTTTGGTGCCAAAAGTTGTGGGTTGTACCCCACACCATGCAGATGGATTGCTGATACTACAGTACACTTTAAAGGGTGGGTGCTACACTCCTGAGTGTGTCATCCTTCAGATGAGTTGTTAAACCAAGGCCCCATCTGTTTGCATTGATAGTAGGTGCTGTGAGATCTTTTACATCCACCTGAGCTATCAAAAAGTGTACTGGTGGGGGTTCAGATTTCCCCAAGTAGTATAAATATACCATCAGGGGTTTCCCCTGAAAAGAGGCTACTAGCATAGTGAGACTAACCTGGTCAACAAAGCTTAAACAAATTAAAAGTTTTAAATTAAATCCACATCTGTGTCTTGATTTCAAAAGTATATAATGACTACATTTAACTTGCAGTTTTGAATAGTGTTTATGGTAATTGGGGGGATGGAGACAAGTAATAGGAAACCAGAATGGCTGAGGGGAGCTCTGGTCCATTACCTTGCTTAGGACTCCATTTGATCATGATCTGGCTCTGTATGCTACATAATGTAGATAGACTGATCAGTTAAATGCTAATTGTTTTATAATGGCTACATTTAACTTGCAGTCTGTGTCATGGATTGCTGATTCACATTTCTTGCAGTAAGTTCATATTTGTTCAATTATAACATTGAAGAACTGCCAGGGCAGTAGTGCAGTAAACTAGCACCCTGGGCACTTCCCCTATAGTGGCGCTTCTCCACAAATCAAAGTTGAGCACAAGTATTCTGTGGCTGTTTAAATGAGTGCACACCTCCATGAATGCAGACTAAATGCCTTCATTGGCAATGTCACTACACCCCTTCAACCTGATGCCAATTTCACCCCCTGACTGCTTGTGCCTAGGTCAGCTGACCTGACTCACACCCTGCTTTGGTGTAAATATTTATATAGGTATAATTAGTATCACTTAGCTTATATTGTGTGTAGAAGAGGGTGTAACATCACAGCAAAAGACAACACCACTATATACCCAACTGAACACACCAAATTGCTAGGAGTGGAAATAGACAATAAACTAAAATTTGACATGCACATATCCATGACCATAAAAAAAGTCCACAAAAAAACTAGGAGCGTTATACAGAAATAAGCATCTTCTCACCAAAGCAGCAAAGATTTCAATAGCAAATTCCCACCTTATCTCCACCCTACTTTATGCCTCTCCAATATATACCAACCTAAGGCAATGCGATCTAAACAAGCTAGAGACTTGCTACAACAAAATTGCCAAATTCGCCACAGGGGCATCCTACCGTAGTCACCACTGTCTCTCACTTGCTGAATTGGGCTGGCTTGAACTCCCTCACCTCCTTCAATGGTATCAACTCTCACTCACCCACAAACTAGTAAACCATCCACTAAATGTCCCATCCCTCCAGAATCTACTCCAACCCTATTGCACCACCAGACCACTAAGATCCAGCAACAAAAATCACTTACAGATCACTAAAGCCAATAACTCTGCTGGTGAAGCACTATTCACTTGCACCATAGCCAAATTATGGAACTCCCTCCCACCCACAATTACCTCCGTACCATCATTCACCCACTTCAAAACTTTACTAAAAGCGCACCTAAAACATGCTGGCTATGCCCTTGCAACTCCCACTCTAATATCACCCACCCCATCCAACCACTACCTTTCTTTCCACTCCACTAACTACCTTGATTATAGCAAGCTCAGATGCTCATAAGCCTAGTACTTATACAGCAGGAACTTCTTATTTTAACATTTGTTAATGTCTGTTATGTACTTCACAGATAAAGATTCTAGTTGTCTACTGATGTACGTTCTTTATCTGTAAATATGTTGTAATTGCTATGTAAATTGTTAATCGCTATGTAATCCAATGTAACTACTGTCTGTTTATTTTAACCGTGGAGCTTTTCTCCCCGGGCCTCCGCTGAAAATGGACCTACGTCCAGTCGGACACTCCCGGTCAACAAATATAAATAAATAAATAAATAAATAAATAAATAAGTGAAGGACTGCATGAGTCTGTTATAGCCAAATTCTTCTGTTAGGAAGTAACTTTGTCAGAGTCTTTCAGGCGAGTGGCTGATGGGTTTTTCCTTCAGAAAGCTTAAGGCCATACGTTTCCATTTGTGCTTTTCAGTCAGTATTATAGAACTCTGATAAATGCATTTCATAACTCTCAATATCTTTCCTCAAGAATTCTGGAGAAAGCTAGAAATGACAGAGGCAAAGGGCCAGAATTAGGGCCAATTTTAAATATCACTTAAATTCACTTAAAAAGTTAAGATTTTGCATTAACGTGCATTTTTTGAATAATAAGAAGCAAGAAAATCATTATTAATTGACTGTACTCTTTATTGAATTACCAGAAAACAAAAATGTTATGAGAAACAGGGTAAATAAATGAAGCAAAATAAGGTTTGTGGGGTGTTTTGCAAAATTCTGGATACCTGAGAGGTATGAATCATTGTTACAATGGTGCAGAGAAGTCTTTTCAGCTCCTTTTCTGTCCTTTACTCATGGCTGTAACATACAATAGCCAATCTCTAGGATGGATTTGTGCTATTCCTTACTTACGTGCAAACATGGTATAGTCGTGTATAAGGTACATTGATGGGCACCCTCACGCAGGTGTATGTTAGTAAAATGATTGGTGGAACATATATTACTGTGAAGATCTATCCAAAACCCCTTTTCCCAAAATGGGCGCCCTCACATAGGTGTATGTTAATAAAATGACTGGTGGAGTATATATCGCTGGGAAGATCCAGTCACATCCCTTTTTCCCAAAATGGGAAAAGGGGTTGTAGATGGATGGATGTTACTGTGAAGATGTCTTAGAAACAATATTAAAAAGGATTGTGTGTGTGTGTGTGTGTGTGTGTGTGTGTGTGTGTGTGTGTGTGTGTGTGTGCATGTGTGCAAAAACTAAAATCTTAGGTCTTGTTTTGGCCAGTAAGTGTTTGTCATGCACGTGTGCCAGTGGCCAGTAAGTGTGTGTCATTATTTGAGTATGTGTGTCTGTTTGTGTGTGTGTGTGTGTGTGTGTGTGTGTGTGTGTGTGTGTGTGTGAGAGAGAGACATTCTACAAAATAAGTTTAGGTCTGAAAGGTGGAAAGAAAGATATTTCTGATGTTTTCTAATTTTTCGTAGCAGGACAGAATTCTAACAGCTCATAATATTTTAGCTGGGTGAAAAAAAATTTCCACAAGCAGCAGGTATTTCTTACCCAGCCAAGCTATACAATTTGCAGATATGCAAATTAAGCATTAACTGTATAAACTTTTATGTTGTCTTCTAAAGAAAATATTGATATATACAATGTTGACTTAGAAGGGCTATTAAAAATACATTTCTGGCCTGCATTCCATCTGACCAGTAGCTTCTCAGGCCAAATACATTACTATAGTCCTGCCATACTTGATTTAGTCCAGCACACTGATTTTCTCCTTGCACCACTCAGTTTGAAGTCACCATTCTCCAGTGCTTAGGAATTTTTTCCCCACTGGTTAAAATGATGACTGTGTGCACCTGTGGGTGTTTGGCAGACAAGTAACATCTGTAAGAACTTTATAATGATGTTTCCTTGCAGTGGCATACATCATAACCTGCAGATTTTTATTCTGTGCTGTCTGAAGAACGGTTCTATTAATATCAGTTTTTGTGAGAAGCAGGAAGTCATACTCAAGAACAGACATGATAATGCCTTCTTCAAGGATTAGGTGGGCTTCTCCTTTAAGGAATTGTGTTATATGGTTGCAGCCTTTAAGATCACTGAGAATTTGTTCTAAGCATGCTCAATGTGTTTATTAAAGAGGGTAAAGAGCTATTTAGTAATATGTCAAGATATCCAATGCTTAGTAAGGCTTCTTATCACTACTAGAAGGAGATATGAAGACCCCCTATGGCTCAACCTAGGAGGCTCTTAGCATGTTGCTGTAAAGCATAATTTTAGTTTTTATTCTTCATTTGTTTGCAAGGTAAGCTTACTGGGCAGAAGTATTCAAGGGTGACAAGACTGTACTGCCCTGTAAACTAACTTGCTGAGAAATACACATTCCACAAATAGTGGTGGAAGGATTCAAACCTTGTACCCTGGATTACAGTTGGCAGCTTATAAGAGCACAGAGCATTAATCCTCTATACTAACTTACAAGACAAAGGCATTTACAAGCTTTGCTTTGATTCATTGTGAATTGCAAGTCTGTGAGGAACTTGACAAGGAGAAGAGGTACTTCTCTAGGTTTGCTTTGAGCATATATGGAGAAGGTCAGACTTGTCAATCATCTTTCTGAAAGACTGCATAGTATTTGCCAGATGCAGGAATCATTTGAGCATGCTTTATTGACATGTCAAACAGTTATAATGTTTTGGAAAAAATATATTTGAATTCAATAACAGATAATTTAGGGAGTCTGTTGCTTAATATACATCAGTATATTCATTATGATATCAGATGTAAACAGCAGTGCAATTATTATAAGTTGACTGTAAGTGCATTATGAACATACTCACTTGCTATATGTGTTGACCCCTTGTATAATAAATTATGGGACTGTGAACTTAAAATAGTTATTGCAAAAAGGATGAGAACAAGGTAGATACTGAGGTATTTGGAATTGTTTTTGGTGTAAATCAATAGTTACTTTCTTTTCTTTTGGACTTATTTGTATAAAGATATATATATATATATATATATATATATATATATATATATATATATATATATATATATATATATATATATATATATATATATATATATATATATATATGCACACGTAAACACACATACACATATATATCATTTTTCTTCAGGCAGATCGTGCTCAGTATAAAGCCTCATCTGAAGGATTGTTCACTTAGGAGTGCAGCTCTCCCATTATGCTGCACTGCAGGGTTAGTAATGAAAAAAAAAAACAGTTATCTCATGGGGAATAGAACACATAGCATTCTGCAGTAAAGGCAAATGTGGTACCTGTTAAGCTACTCAGATTACTATTTTAAAGTGGGGAGCCAACACCATAAGAACTGAACTCCTAGTAAGAGGTAGTGGGATGCAAAATCAAAAGCCTCACTGAGCACAACAAAAAAGTCCGATTTCTCCATGTCTGTTTGTACTACAGAGATACTTACTAGGAAAATCAGTTTAGAGCCATCTGTCGAGCATAGCCACCCTTTGATTTGGGTAGTGCAAAGGCTGGTGTTTTATCATTTTAAAAGAAAGATTTACATCGCCGCCTTATGTATTTGCATACCTATTCCTTTTCATGTTCTGTTTCTGAAATGGAAAATGGTTGATTTCCTTATATGCAGTATGTATGGTAACCATGTGAAGTGTCAGGACCACTTTAGTGAGTTCCCTAACGCTAAGAAGGACTGGACGAAAAAAGACTGTATATACTAAGCCTAAGATGGCAATTTCACTGAATATTTCCTTTTCTACGAAGACAATTCTGATGATCTTGGAGTTAGTATATATAAGTTTGGGGGGGTGCTGGGGGGCTTGCCCCCCCTGCAAAAAAAGAAGTGTAAAGGAGAAGAGCAGTGGTTGATATTTGCTCTTTTCCTGTATTTTTTTTTTTTTTTTGCTGTGTTGGCACTCTGCTTTATGAGTGCTGAATTTTCAATAAGGAGCCTGGTGTATAATGTAGTTTTGCATGTTTTTTTTTTTCCTTTAAACTTGTTTCTGAGTGGTGATATCCTATTGTCCTTCTGAAAGTGGGAGGAGGTTTACTATTAAGTAAGCACATTTCATGCTAATTTGCTGTCCAGCTTTTTGGGCAGATGTTTATACTTTTCAAGAGCTTTTGTCTAGATTTTCGATGTCTGCAAGTTAAGAGATGCTGTGGTCTGAATTTTACATTCTAATTTTATGATATAAAACAACCACAATTATTAATAAGCACTTGCAGCATCATTAGTGGACCGGAGTTCCCCTGTGACGACCCCTAACCGGGAAAAGCAGAAAGACAAACAACAACAACAACAACAACTTGCAGCTTTTAAAGATAATTGTCCTAACAGTAACTTGCCTTTATTTTAGACATGGCTTTCAATATATAATTGTTTGTTTATTATAAAATAGATAAGTGTAATGTGGTGAACAGTGATTGTTTGTGATGTTTCTGTGTAACTGATGCAACGGTTAAAAGGTCATTAATAATTACCATGTTACAGTGAGCATCACTCCATATACAAAACTGATCACCTCAAACATGGTTGTGATCTTAGGTGTTAAAACAATTACCTTGGGAAGAAATGAAACAGTGAAATTGAAAGGTTTCCATGTCCTACACACATAAATTACAACTCGTGTTATTTATAAATTGTATTACATGACTGGTACTTTCAGAATCCTTCAATCTATATTCTGCTGTTTATCATGCAAATCTGTTCTGTCTACCTCCTTGGTAACTAAATGAATCTCCAAAATGTGAAATAGTCATTGTTCTCAGTGAGGTACAGTCTGCAATATAATTGAAGATGATGTTGGCTACATGCATTCTGTTCTCGGCATTCTATTTCAACGTGCCATACTTTTAAACTGATGTGAGAAGTGAAAAACGAAAGAGGCAACAAGCATATGAACTAGTTTGAACTGCCTTTGAGACAAAGGAAAAGCTTACAGGTAAAGACAGAATCAAAATGCAAAAAATATATTTTATTCCACATTTTGAAAACTGAATTTCTGAAATATGTAAAGATAAACAAACATGAATATTCACTCTTGTGCTTATATCCTTTCTTTTTCCTGTACCATGTTCTGTGTCATCCTATTTTTAGCATAGCTGCCTGCAGTCGGGTAGAAAGACCGTTTTGTGCTGAAGTATCACAAAAAAGCCTACATGGCTTATCTGAACTGTTCTAATGCAAAATAAAGTTTAGTTAATTTTAAAATGTGATAAAATACAAAAAGGAGTGCATTAAGCAGATTTTACTATATACCCAAGAGGTAATGGAGTTATGCTTTGGAACAGAGCAAAACACACACGCACACACACACACACACACACACACACACACACACACACACACACACACACACACACACACACACACACACACACACAGAGCGGAGGACACAGTACTAAGGATAAAGCAGCAAATGTTATTTCAGTAAGATGAAAACTTTTTAACAGTTACTCAAGAAAGGCACACTCAAAACGATGAAAACCTTTTCTGATGTAAAAGCTGTCTGTTCAGGTAAAATCTATCAACCTGCACAGAACACATACAAGCTGCACGTGTGCATGTATGCATACACAAATTTCTTTCTTTTTTCCTTTGTCTTGTACAGTTTTTGTCATCCTTGGATAATATAAATCCAAATGCACAGCAATTGTACAGGATATTAGACTCAAGGGATGTACATCAGACACATTTGATCAATGCTCAGCTAAAGATATCTGTTACTGCCCTAATGCCATATTACCCTCCTGACTGTGCATTAGATATGTCTGATGACATCCATTTTTGTGTTATGGCCTGGTTAGTCAGTAGTCCTAGCTTACATTCTCAGTCATAGACCACCACAGACTAACACAGTAAGGTTACCACAACATCTAGAAACACATAGGCAGCGATGATGCTGGGAGCAATATTTTTTAGCACACAGATATATAACAACCAGTTATAAAATTTGAGTACAAAAACATATAATATACTATACATTATAATTAAACATATATATGTATATATATATATATATATATATATATATATATATATATATATATATATTATAAAAAAATATAGTATAATATAGTGCAATAGTATTAGGATTCCACGGTGGTGCAGCGGTAGCATTGTTGCCTCACAGCAAGAGGTTCTCCCGTTCAATTCTCGGCTTTGGTTGGGAGGGCCTTCTGTGTGGAGTCTGCATGTCCTCCCCACGGTCAAGTGGGTGTTCGAAAGACATGCGTTGAATGGGCGTGCCTTCATTGAAGGTTGGGTGTTGGGCAGGCAACTCGACACCATAAAAACCAACTGCCAATTATTAGTGGACTGGAGTTCTGCTGCGGAGACCCCTAACCGGGAAAAGCCGAAAGACAAACAACAACATAGTGTAATGGTATTATATTATGTCTTTCTTGATATGTGTTTTGCTGGGATTTACTCTTAGGTGCCGCATGGATTTGGTCACTCATGCTTTGTCTTCATGAACAAACTGCAAACAATGTGATTAAGCCCAGTATAACATACATCCAGACTGCTTCACACGGTACACTGCTAGAATATCTCAGTTTTGGTTTACAATTCTGAAGAACAGAGTTAGTATGGATACGGCTGCTTTCACAGCCAGTGGTATAATATTATATGAGCATTAAGTGAGTAAACAGTAAAAGAAGGAACATCTGACTAGGCAGGGGCCCATTTTTTCAGTTTCATGAGCTATCTAGTATTCACTCATGACTAGGCTAACATACCCTGCAAAGACTACAGTGCTTTGGTAAGCGGAAGCTTACCCCAGCCCCCCCACAGCATGATCATTTTACAAAAAGTCTAGCTTAACTCAGCAGAACAGAATTACCTTTCACCTACATTCTGTCAAGCTAGAATTCACTTACCAATGGAAGGAGCTTCCTTCTGTTGTTTTTTTTGGAGTGACTGGTTACTAGAATTCACTTATGCAAGTTATTCCTTTTAAACAGAACACAGCATTAAGAAGACGTGGCTGCGTCTTGCATAGTCATCATAATTTTCAATGATATTACAAATTCACCACTTTCTAAAACATGTTCTGTTTAATAAGGACTTCATTAAGTTGTAAGTATCTCTTGCTTCTGTAGGGGGAAGGGACTGCAGCTACCAAACAGCAGACTTCTTCTGTAGTACAAGTACTGTGTGATGCAACAGGACCCAAGATCCAGTAGTTCTTTTTTTCTTTCTGTTGTTTTTCTAGGAATGAAACTGATGCTAAGCAGTGCATAGGTATTGATATATTGATTTAATGTGTCGCAAACAAGGATGTGGGGGTGCCCTGGGGAGAGTAAACATTCATCATTTGTGCTGTATGCACTAATCCTTGGTGTACTTCTCTGCTATGTGGAATTTTCATTGAAGTCCTTCTTTTAACTCACTGTCTTACCTTTTCTATAAGTGGCATTTCTCCGAACACTTATTTGTAGACACAGTCTAAAGATAAAAATAAAGTTACATGACACCTACTGGCTTCCTACTGTACTGGATATAAATCCATACCCATATCTTGAAACTACATTCACATACTTTCAATGCAAAAAAAAAAAACTTACAGCCTTGTCTCGACTTCAAATAACTTCTTTATCATTCCAGTTGCTTTATAGCTTTAATTTCAAAATGTGCACCAGTTTTTATTGTCATGTACTATTTTTTTTATAAACCTTTTCCATAATTTAGGAAACCAGGTATAGAAGAGTGGCTGTGTCATATGGAAGGAAAATGCAAAATGACGTAATGGAATTGTGAAACTAGAATGTGAATGAATAATTAAAATATAGTGTATCTGACAGTCTATGCCATTTTTTTTGCAATTTAACATATGGCTGCCTAGTACAGGGGTAGCAGTTTGTTCTATCGGGCAGGATGTACTGATGTACCACAGAACTAGTCCAAATACACTTTAGAGTACATACTAAAATGGGCATTAATCATTTTCTGCATTCTGCTAACAGTATTTCCTACATGCGTAAGCTTTATTTGTGCAAAGGTCTCCCTGCAAGTTTCTAACCCAGTAGATAGCATTTGGAACTGGTGCTGATCCTGTATTGCCTGTAGTTGATTTATGGTCTGATGAAATCCAGAGTACAGAGTCAGTACCACCAGTGTGATGAGGAATGTACCTCTAGCAGCCTACACACATCTTTGCATTCTAAAGCATTTTTATAGGCATTTAAAAAGCTTAATACAAAGACATACATTTTGTGAGCAATGTTTTCTTTGTGTTGATAGTAGTACATTCACAGTCTTTACATCAGTGCTATAAAAGATTACGCATTTAAATCCAGAATGATAATTTCTGTAATGTTTTACAGTTGAAATTGTACAATTTTCAAGATATGAGCATGCAGACACATTTTGTCAACTTACTTTTGGTAGCCAGACATAAGCTTTACAAAAAGTGACACTATATCACACTGGTGGAGGGATAGATTCCTGTCCCAGAGACTTCCCATACTCTGGAACAAACTACCTATCTATATCAAACAAAGCTCCTCATTAGCACTCTTCAAATTCTTGATGATTGGATGGGCGATAGGATATTCACCCCGAGGATCACTTCTGTGGCTCTGCTCAACAGGGGCACAGGAAAATAATTTTCTTGGCTGGCGAAAGCCAGGGTACCTTTTTGGCTAGGCTTATATAGGCCCTAGGGCCAATAGCCTAGTATCTACCTATGAACCTATGAACCTATACGTAGGGCTTCCTGACCCAATATATTCTAAAATAACTAATCTATTGACTATACAGTGGGGTCTGTGGCTTTTTGTGACTTTTACTTTGTTTTACATCTTCCAACTTGTAACTACATGAGTGCCATGATTTATTCTAAACATTATTGGAGGCTCCACAAATAATTGGCCTAATTACAGTACATAGTGCACCCTTGCCTTCCTATTTTTCCATATATATATATATATATATCGACATCATTACCTTAAGCTTTATAAACAAATTTTCTACTTGAGGTCACATGAATAACCTCAGAAACGTTCAAAGTCTGGGATAATAGCATTATTTGTAGTGTTCTGTGCCTTGGAGAGAAATCTAAACCTAGATGAGACCATCTTTGCAGGCTCTCTTTGCATTTCCTTAGTAAAGGATTATAGGTGTTACATGTTGTTTCTTCTAAGGAGGGCACAGTTGAGTACTTAGTACCTAAAACATCTCTTTTGACTTAAGAAGGGAAGCTTTGCCTTCAGTTATCATGAGACTTTGAAGTTTAGCATGAGAGATTCCATGTTGGAGAGGCCAAAGGGTAACAGAGAGAATTGATAATGTGATCCAGACTCAGAACATTTTAAGAAATGAAATCTGGAGCTGTAGGAATGTGATGATATGCATCTAAGGTTACGAGAAAACTCAAATGGGGAATAAGGGGTAAGAAGCTGTGAAGTGACAACATTTTGAACTTTAGCACTATCATAAACAGGCTCAGAAAGGAAAGATCCAAAAATGGTCTCCAAGAATCTTGTTTCTTTGGCATCAGAAACATCCTTGAATAAAGCTATTCTCCTAAATGAGGAGGTGGGACAGCTTTTATCATTCCTGAGAGAGCATATGTTGAATGGCAGGAGGGGAAAGAAGAGCTTGGTCTGGTGGGTGAAGGGAAATCCCTCAGAAAGGAAGGAGAGAGTCTCACTGCTGTCTATAACCTTGACGGATTACTCTCAGAACCAATTTATTTGAAACAATCTGTTGCCAAAGAGAAAATTGGAAGTTCAGACTTTCTGGAAGGATTAAGGGACTACCTGGGTGGGAGGGGAGAGGGAAGTCCTGCAAATAAACATTCAAACAAATAAGACTGTCCTTCATTCTGGAGGGTTGCTGCTTTCTTTTTTGCATCTGCCATCCCATAGGTTTTTAAATGCTTGCTTACTGTCAGCTTGCTCGGTCTGTTTATTTTGCTTTTTGAAGAAGGTTGTAGAGAGTGTTAAATCCCTTGGCAAATTTGGAGAAAGAGGGCTGAAAATCTTAAAAGAGCCATTGAATCAGCTTACGTATCTCATCAAACGTTTTAAAGACCTTTGCAGCAGAAAGTCCAAGTCTTTATCCAAGGGACAATTCAAAATTTTATTTTTGACATCTTCTGGAAGATTCTGAGAATGCAACCAGCAAACATTTGCATAAAAGTTCCAGTGGCAGCAGCCCTGGAAAGTGGCATCAAGAGAATCACATGGACATTTTTAACAGATGGTAGTCTTTTGAGACACGGATGCAACCACATTACACAAAGCATACTTCTCCTCAAAAGAAGAACCTGATGCCAAAATAGTACTCATATTCTCTAAAGAGGAAAGCATAAACTTTAGCACATGAGCTTGACAGTTGAGAACCCTAAAAGTAACTGTTGCAGAAGAATACACTTTTATTCCCAAATCTGTCATTGCCATCCTTATTGAAAGGTGAATTAGTACTAACCAAATGTTTAGGAAAGCAATAGCTACTGGGTCTGTACTGGGAAGAGTGGATAAAAACTTAGGTTGAAGAACATCATACAATCTATCTGCTTTCTTGGGGGCAGCATGCTGGCTGTCGGGCAAGTTACAGGATATGAAATAATTCTCCAAAGATGAAAGAGTAGGAGGAACTGAGATAGTTGCTAAAAATTCCAGTTGCAATAAATCCTAATACTTTATTAGGTACTGAGAAACATTATTTTCTCATTGAAACAACTGATTCATTTTAGAAAAAGTTTCAGAGAAAGAAAATACTTCAAAGGGACTGGGCAAAGCTACATTCTCATCAGAATGTGATTCAAAACATGGGGAGACAAAACAAAATCTGTCCCTTCACAATCATTTTGTTGTTCTAAATCTTGAATCTTTTCAGAAAATGAAAAATCTTTTTTTTCAACAGAAACAGACAAATTTGAAGGGTCAATAGCCTGAACTAAACCCTGAGCTAAGCCCAATTATTCACTCCTATACAGAGAAATTGAGAATCTAAGATTTTGTTTCTTTTTGATAGGAAATAATGAAGCAACAGACCCACTCTTGCCAGGAAAAAATCTCCCTAGGGATAGGTAGAGCTTTCTGGCTAGGCAGAATGGCATTCTCTTACCCACAAAGGGCACTTCGACAGCCTCATAGGATGTGTTTGGCCCCCGGTCCACAGTGGCTACAGGGACAACACCAGCAAGAGCCAGATACAAGGAATAATCTGAGGAACCAGATTTAGCTACAGCAGAGTCACACATCTGAGGCTAAGGCACTTTATCAGCCTGCCGTGGTGGCAAAGGCTGTTTAGTAATTTTCTTGTTTTTGTGGCTGGAAGGAGGAAGAACTGAGGAACCAGTAGGTTGTTTCATCTTTAAGCAGAAAAGGATGACTTAATTCCAGGGAAGCCTTGCAGCACTGTTTGGTAAAAGAGGTAAGCAGTGAAAGAGTTAACTTTTTTCCTTAAAAACATGGTAAAAAGCCCTTTAAACACTTATCTCAACCCTCAAAAGTAAACCAAAACACAACTTTTACCTGAGAAAAAGTAGTTTAAAATTAGTTTTAATAACTTTTTACCACAAAGTAAAAAATGATGCTACCTTTGAAAAGTGGTAGGCGCAGTGGTGCAGCGGTAGTGTCGCCTCACGGCAAGAGGTTTTCCGGTTCGATTCTTGGTTGGGGTACCTTCTGTGTGGAGTATGGATGACATCCCTGTGTTCTGTGGGTTTACAATGGGTTCCTCTCACATTACAAAGACATGCATCTGCAGCGTTTCTCTCTGGCCCTCTGCTGAAAATTGGCTTTGGTCCAAGTCGGACTTTACCGGTAAACAAATGTAAAATAATTAAGTCTTGCAACAGTCATTAAAAATACTTTTTCCTACCTTTAAAATTAATATTTCACAGAAAAGTACAATTGTTGTTTAAAGAATTACAGTGGAAGTTTTTTCTCCCAAAAGGGAACTTATCAGTCCAGGATTGGAAAAGAGTTAGCCGACCCTCAGTCCTCAAAAGATGACAGGAGGAGCTCTCTTTCGTGGCAGGAAAGCTCTGAAGAACTTAGTCCCCAAACCTTACCTTTTAACCACTTTAGCATCAATTGACTAACAGTATGGGCATGTGGAAGATGCTCTGAAGCTTTGGATGCTGGATGGCTTTTTTTATCCTTACTAGGATATAACCTCATATAGCTAGGGCTACTACAGCAGTGATCCATATGATGAAAGTACAATGTGTAAGTTGCATTTGCCCATAACACTAGATATTCAAATTCTTCACTGCTGCAGCAGCCTATGGGTTATATCCTGATGAGGGTACAGCACCCGGTCAACTTTTCAAAGCTGTAACCCCCCCTCCTTCACAGTCACTGTGGCTGATCATAGGCTAATCCCTTTTGTGGTTAACTATAAAAGCAACCATAGTGACAAAAATTCTTCAGGACTTTCTTGTCTCTGGGTGTACAAGGGAAATTCATCCTGATCAAATAACCACATCAGAAACAACAGCAACAGGAAAAACAACAACAACAGCAAATCTTGGAAGTCACTCTAGCTATGTACTGCGAAGGTGATGGTGGGTGGGTAGGCTAGCCACCCGGCAGTGTAAACCTTGCCTCAAGATGATTGTTACTGTTGAAGTGACACCTCAACCCCATGTGCAAAATGGGAAAAAGGGGTTGAGGATGGATGGATGGATGGATGGATGGATGGCTACTGCGTGGTGAAGAATTTGAACATCTTCTGTTCTAAGTGCAACTTACACAATGGTACTATGTTCATCATTTTTTCCTGTTGCAGTGGCCTATGGGTAGATTATCAAAGCTTACTAACCTAGAAGGAGGAAAAATAAGGGTCTAAGAGCCTCTGGAGGATCTTCCTTGCAAAGCATGCTCTGGACCTTGAAAACGATCCAGTATGTAGTGCTTTGTAATTGTATGGTTGGTGGATCAGGTTGCTGCCTCTAGCATGCCTCTGGAGTCTACACCTTTCCAGTATGCCATCTAAGAAGATAAGGCCCTGGTGGGATGGGCTTTAACCCTGCCTGGAATAATTTTGCTATGGTGGGATTAACAAAACATTATAACTGAGGACAACTGTCTGAAAATAGTCAATTTAGGAATGAGTTGACCTTTCCTAGTCACAGAAGGAAATGAACAGCTGATCAACTTTCCTAGATTGATGGCTTGATTCAATGTGAACTCTGAGACAAATTTAGCCATGAATGAGGGGCTAGTCTGCAGAATGACAACATCCACATGGAACCAGATAGAATATCCCCACCATAAATGCCTGCAACTCCTCTTCTTGCAGATGTCAGAGCTATACGTAGGACAGTTTTCCAAGTAATAAACCTCAAATCAGCCAAACAGGCAGGTTCAAAATGTGACAAAGTTAGTTTTCCAGAACAAAACTAAGAAACCATAAAGGATGAATTTGTTATTGAGGGGGTCTCATGTGCAACACTCTGCTCAAAAACTGTTTAACTGAAAACAGAGAAGAAAGATAAGATAAGGATCCATGGACAAGCTGAAATGGCTACAAGATGTATCTTGATAGAGGCATAAGAATGACCAGAATATAGTAACTCACAGTATTTGAGTACCAGAGATGCAAAATACCTGATGGGACTTTAGCTATGTGCTATGCACCATTTGCAAAATCTCTTCCATTCAGAAGCATAGCTGGTTCAATTAGCCACCATGTTGTTTCACCGAAATAAGCTAATAAGCCATAAGTGATCGGTTTACTACAGTTAGATCTATGCACCTCCCAGCCCCCAGAAAAAAAAAAGTTCCTTCTACTGGTACACCAACCAGGTGGTCAGGTGCATGACATGCCCCCTTCCCCCCAGCCCCAGCCATTCAAATCCTATTTCTGTGTCCTACCCCCAACACTCCTTTTAATATATTTTATTTAAAAAAAAAAATTTCTTCTTTTAAACTGTAGCAAACTGTTTAATACAAATGTAGCAAACAGCTGCTACAATTTATACTATGTCTGCACAGAGTGCTACAATGCTCAGGCTTTAGTTACAAAAAAATATTTTTTTGTTTTACTTTTAAACTGTTTACTACAATGTAGCAAGCAGTTGCTACAGTTGAGACCACACACAAAGTGCTTCACCAGTCAGGTTTGACCACAAATGTAATACCGGCATGTAAGAAGAATGAAGAGTTATGGAGTGCTGAAGTGCTAACTCCAAAGCTATCATTACTGGTGGACATACAAGTATGATCTGGTACCCCCTTCATTGTTTAAGTACCACATCAATGTGGTGTTATGGAGTGCTGAAGCACTAACTCCAAAGCTGTCGTTACCGGTGGGCATACAAGTATAATCTGGTACCTCCTTAATTGTTTAAGTACCACATCACTGTGGTGTTATGGAGTGCTGAAGCGCTAACTCCAAAGCTATTGTTACCAGTGGACATAGAAGTATGATCTGGTACCCCCTTCATTGTTTAAGTACCACATCACTGTGGTGTTGTCTGTAATCGCTTGAAGAGGGCCTGGTTCCCAAAGATGATGTTTAACCTTTATAGCATGAATTACAGCCAGCATTTCTTTGACAGTTATGTGCTTTTGTCTGTTGAAATTGTGCCACACACCTTGCATTATAGCTCCCATAGGAATAGCTCCCATCTGAAATCTGGAATGCTGTGTTATGTTCGGGTAGGAAAAGAAAAGGAGAGCCTTGGGCTGAGAGCCGTCTGATCTGCTTCACCACTCTAGTTCTAGTTTTACAAATCCTAGTACTGGAATTTGAAACTCCAGGGAATGAATATGCTGGGTTCACATGCTTTTGAGATGCCATTGAATCTTTCTTATGTGCAGTCCGGCAAGTGGTATGTTGGGGATCACATAAGCCAAAAGGAATCCCAAGGAACTCTTTGTCTGAAGCTTGGGACAGAAGAAAAAAGTTCAGGAATATTTCTCAGTGTGAATCTACTTTGTCCTGAGCTAGAAAGGCTTTGTGCATGTGAGTGTCTGTAAGGCACCCTAAAAATACAATCCTGTGTGACAGAGTCAGTGAGGATTTCTGCAAGGTTATCTGAAATCCTAGATGAATACAGAGAGAAGAAACCTTTGTAAAGGACTCCTGGTATCTGAGCAAAGACACTGCATAGATATGCAAGCTGTATAAGTAATGTGAAATGTTGGTACCTTGCAGTCTGCTAGAAGCCACCACCGGGCCTAGACACTTTCTAAACACTCTTGGTGCAGTATACAGTTCGAATGCAGAGAACTGATAATGCGACCTAGATACACAAAATCTTAGGTATGTCCTAAATTTGTGTGTAATTGGAATGTGACGGTAGACATCCTTGATGTCTAAAGTTATGATAACACAATGGCAGAAGTGGTAACAGAGTTTGAAGGGTTCAGTCTTGAATTTTGGAACTTTTACAAACAGATTGAGGAGGGAGAGATTCAAAACTGGTCTCCATGAGTGTTTCTTCTTTGAGACCAGAAACATTCTGGAATAAAAGCCCTTCCTGTGTTTTCTGCAGGAAGTTATTCTATGACTCCTGAATGTAACATATGTTGGAGCACCTGAAGAAACAATTCTATTTGATTGGGATGCTGAGGAGGGATTTCCTTGAAAGGAGGGGGAGATTCTATCCATTGTCAACTGTAATCCCCCTGGATGACCTTCAAAACCCATTTGTCTAAAGTTATTTGACACCAAGCTGGGGCACTGAGGGTCAGATTCTGTGAAATGGGAAGAGGAAAAGGGGGGAAGGGAAGGAATGAGGGTAACCGGGTCACTGGCTTAGTCATTCAGAAGCTGGTGCTTGGTACTTTTTTTGGGAAACTGCTTATTTTTGGGGTTTCCTCCTGCCATTTCTTCTTGGAAGCCTACCTAGTATTAGGCCATGCTCTTTGCTTCTTTTGTTCTTTAAACCGGGTGGGGTTTTGGAAGGGAAGAACCTGGGGACCTGAAAAATCCTGGATACTCCCTTTATTAATTTACCTCTCTCGAGCCATTGTTTGAGGACCTGTGTAGCAGCTGGCCCAAATAAAAAATCTATATCTAGAGGGGAACTCATCATTTCTGAGTTTAACTAATATGAAATGTTTTGGTTGTAACTCAAACAAATCTCCTTAAAACAGTAGCAGAAGCAAAAGCTCTGAAAACAGTATCAGCACTGTCATAGAAGACATCTTTGGAAACGTGAGAAAATTTGTATCACATCTAACATCAGGAGTCAGGAAACCAGAAAACTATAAGAAAACTCTTAAACTATTCGTACATTTTAATTTAAACTTCCACACATAGCCCTGGTAAATAAGGATTCTAAAGTATATAGTAGAAAAAGGAGAACAAAATTCTCTTACCCTCTCTGTCTGACAGTTTACCCTCCTTACCACCAGGAATTGGTTTGGAGGTGATAAGGAGTTTTCTTGCTGCAGAAGCCATAGGCATACTTGCAACTGAATCTACTCCAAGATGAGAATAAAGATACTTGTTAGCTTGAGAAAGTCTATATTATATATATGCTTTCTTAGGAATTGATGGGAGGGAATCAGGAGCATTACAAGCAGCTTTAAAGGCTTCCTCCAGAGCTGGTAGAATAGGAGGAATGAGTGCAGTATTGGGAGGTTCTTGTTCAAATAAGTCATAATATCTGTCCAACTCAAGGATAACAACCATCTGTTTCCAAGAAACTGTATCCTTTAATCTGGAAATGGTCTCAGCAAAAGAGAAAGTCTCCATCTATACAACTTTTAGTTCACTATCCACAGAATCAGTCTTGGGCTATAGAACCCTCAGATAAGATAACCCTGTCTCTGTCAATATCTGAATCATCTGAGAAAATGTTCTCTTCCCTAGATGAAGGATACAAGTTTTAGGAAGAGACATATGGCACCTAGAACTAACTTATTGCAACAAGCTTCTGGCTAATGTAATAGGCTCATTTTTAGCCTCTGTGTGATTAACGTTTTGTTTATTTTTCCTAAGAATTTGCCTAAGGGTAGAATGGCTAGAGAAAAGCATTTCATCCAGAACAAGAGGTCTCTTTCCTCTGGCATCCCAAGAAGATTCTCTTGAGAAATCTCCTGTACTGAAAATGGATGGTTCTCCCATGCCCAAGGTGGACACTGGTACAGCCACTGAAGATATGTCTGACCCCTGAGATATGATGGCTGACAAGGATACATCAGAGGGATTCAAAGAAATAGGAGAGTGGTCTGAGGAACTGGGAGTGAGCACTGCAGGGCCCTCCCCTGTCAGCTGAGCCCTTGAATGAGCCCACACAGAAAGCTAGGACTTCTGCTTTAACTGCCTTTTCTTTTTAGGTATATTTGGAGAAGAACTAGCAAGACTAAGGCAAGTATCCATGCTGTAGCTGGGAAGAAGCCTGATTGCCAGTAAGCAATGTGTGTAACAGTCGGTGGGAAGATAATTTGTCACTACTAACCACAAACAGCACTCAACCTTCACAAAACAGTATTAATTACCCAAAAACAATGTTACACAAGCAGCACATAAAATTTCTTTGTCAATATAAATGCAGATTTTCAAAAATTATCTGAAATCTAAATCCATATAAAACTAGATAAACACCATGTAAATACAAGCATTCACAAAGGAATAGTTTTTTCACTAAAAAATACTTTACAAATGTCTAAAATACTAAAATAAACTGAGACTAACATAAAATAAGCCCTAGGGCATGAAACAACAGTCTATTTCTAGACAGCAGTTCCAAGAGAGACAATAACAGTAATCCAGAAATGTCTATCAATGTGTCTGAAAAGCCAATATTCTTAAAGAAATATACCACAATCTCTACAAAAAACACTGTCAACAGTAAAAAAAAAACACAATAAAATAATTATTTATATGTATGTAAGGGGTCTCCAAAGGAGTCTTATCTGTCTGGCAGGAAGATTTGCCTGACTGCTGCTCCACAGAAACCTCAGAGATAATCTGCATGAGGCAGCAAGAAAATGCTGAATATTGTTTTTAGTCACTCTGGCTGCTTTTATAGTTCCCTTCAAAAGGGCTTAGCCTATGGACAGCTAAAGAGATTATGTGGGAAGAGGAAAGAACTTTGGGATGCTAGCTAGATGCATTCTTTTTTTTACACAAGAAACATCTTTGTTAAATTATCATGTATGACATAGGCAATCATACATTTATATAAATGAAAAAACCCACATTGACATAATTTTAGTTGCAAACATTATACATCACAAACCAAACGGACATGATTTTAGTTGCAAACATTATACATCACTTATAATCTATCCAGTCATTGTCAGTCAAAAATTTCATAGCGCATTCAAATCCTGCTTCTTTTAAAACTTGCTCCTCCTCTGCATGAATTGTTCCCACAGTTCCCATTTATTTCTCAGTAATTTGCTCCTTCTCTTTTCTAAAGATCCCAGTTCCAGTTATTTTATATGTGTTATTATATTCACTACTTCTAGTATGGTTGGTTAAGACTTTGATTTCCATTTTCTAATTGCTTTTTTTGGCAGCCACCATAGTTAGACTCAGCAAGGCCTTACTATGTCTAGACAATTCTGATTCTGTAGCATAGCTCAAAAAATTCCTTAGTTACACCAGTTTGCTCACCCAGTATCTCTGACAGAGTAGTCTGCAGGGAATCTTTAAAGTCTGACAACTCATTACACTCCCAGAAAATATGATGCTGATTACCTCTTTCTTCCCCATATCACACCTCCAATATTTGCTGTCTACCTGAGGAAAAATTCTTTGGAGTGTACGTGGGATATAAAAATACCTATGTAAACACTTCCAAGCAAAGATCTTAAATCTTCTAGATTTTGTTGCACATTTGGGAGGCATACATATATTCCCCCATTGTTTCTTTGTGAATTGCTTATCCAATCTCTCTTCCTAATCATTTGTAACCTCCTCTGATTGATTCTTGTAATTATCAGACAATATTTTGTATGCTCTACTAATTATTTCTTTTTTAACAGCAGCTTCTGTTTTAGCTTCTACTAAAAACTCTATCAATTTTGGTCTTTCACTTAGGCTTCCCCTATTTGTTTCTCTTTACCTATACTCTGATATCAATGCTTGATAGGGATTACAATCTCTAGCCTGCAGTCCAAATAAATTATTGGCCACGTCTCATTCTATTACCATTTCCTTTCTAATTTTTTGCTCCCTATAACTTGGTTCTTTTGTCAGTTTTCTCCAATAAATTCTATCCCGCTCTTGCCTATTGTCTGTATCCCTAATTGCAGTCGTCTCTATAGGCAAAATCTCCTTTCTGCATTCCTGAGTTGGCTTAGTTCTTAGAATACTTTCTGCTACTTTATTAATATAATAATCTATATGGTTATTGTTATTCTTCTTAAGGATCTGCATCCAGAATCACAGTCTCTCTTTGTTTCTTCAGCTTTCCCCTTGTTTTACCATCATCCTTTTCTACTTTGAATTGTAGGCTTCTGTCTGTGCTATGTATAGGAGCCTTAGCTGTGTCACTCTGAAATACCCCTTCAGATTGGTTAATCCCAAACCATCTTATTCTATTGGAAGAATCAACTTATCCCACTTGACTCTTACTGTCTTCCACTCCCAGATAAAATCATTCAGCTCTTACTTGTTATCCACAACTTCTCCTCTAGGTGATAAAAATATGCCTAACCTGTGTATAAAACTAAAGGGACCAAAAACGTTTTAACCCCTTGTATCTTGCTATCCATATCTGTATAACAGAGCTTCCAGTTTCTCAGTTTTTGTATTATATTTTATTTAGTCTCTTCCCACATATCCTTAGCTGCCACACCATAATCCTTTTTAATCCATATTTCTAAGTACTTATTTATTTATTTATTTATTACATTTGTTTACCGGGTAATGTCCATCTAAGCAGAAGCCCATTTTCAGCGGACACCCGGGGAGAAAAGCTCCAGAATATATAGTAGAGAATTCTAAGCACATACTAAACAGATTAACAATATTAAGTCATTTGATATGCACCAGTATATCCTTAAAAAGAAATACAATTAATTATGGTACAGACATGAAATACAGATTCATAACAGTGTGATTGACCAACATTTGAAAATAGGAGAGAATTAAACAGGGCCAGGAATGGAACCATGAAAGATAGGAAAGTTTATCTAGACATAAGACCACTCTAGCTACTAATAAGAGAAATGTAAGCAAAGTGTTAGCTAAGAGGAGGTAAAACAGTAATAAAGCGGTAGAACAGTAATTAAGGGGTAGAGCAAGTTCTAGAAAGAGAAATAATATAGGATATATTAGGGGTATAGTTGTAATAAGAGAGAGATATAATTGGGAAGTGGGAAGGCTTAACCAGGAGTAAGGCAGGAGCAGAGACAATGATTTGCTAGATGTTCTTTTAGGAAGTGTTTGAACTCATGATATTTAGGGTTTTGAGCTATAGGTTGGGGAAGAGTGTTCCAGAGCTTGGCAATTATGTAAGAGTAGAGGGAGGTTCCTTCTGTGTTGTGAGGTTGGGTAACCTTTAACAGTAGTTTGTTTGAGGACCTTAGTAATCTGTGATTCATATTTGGTTGAATTAGATTAGTAAGTGCAGTGCAGTCATTGGGTTGGTGAAGTATTTTGTGAGTCATAGTCAGTTGATTGAATGTTAACAGGTTAGGAGGTTCTAGCCAACTGAGTTGCAAGAGTACTGAGTAGTGGTGGGTTCTGTATGTGTGGCCTGTAGCAAATTTAGCAATTCTGTTGTAATAGGATTCTAGACTATTCAGGTCTGATTTACGAAGGTTGGTAAATATTTGGGATCCGTAGTGGAGGGTGGAAAAAAAGTTGTGAGTGGGTGGTGGCTAGCCTGGCACTATCTGTGAGAAAAGGTTTGGCTCTATAAAGGGTGCCTAGTTTGGTGTGGACTGTTTTGATGGTGAAGGTGATGTGGCTATCATATCTTAGGAAATAATCAATTGTGGCAACTAGAAGTTTGGTTTGGCTTGCAGGTTCTATATTGGTTCTGTATGAGAAAGTGTTGTTAGTGGAGACTGGGAAGTTTTTAGTTTGTTATTTCTGAAAATTATTATTTTGGTTTTGTTAGGGTTTAGTATGAGTTGGTGATCATTGAGGTAGCGTTCTATGTCCTGAAAAGCAGTTTGCATTTTTGCCTGAAGTTCATGGGAAGTGGGGCTGAGCAAATAAGTGTGGAATCATCTGTGTACTGGACTATGGATGCTAGATGGGTTGCAAAGCTGAGATTATTTGTAAAAATTGTAAAGAGTAGGGGGCCAAGTATGAAACCTTGGGGTACTCCAACAGAGATGGGGACATGGAAGGAAAGGGTGTTTTCGCATTTTTTTGCTTGTTGACAATTAGAGAGATAGCTGTGGAACCAGGACAAGGCAGATGAGCTAAGGCCGTATGAAGATAATTTGTTGAGTAGAATTTGGTGTGAAACTGTATCAAAGGCTTTTGACTTATCAAGTAAAATGGATGAGGCAAATTGGCCTTCATTTATGAGACTTTGGATGTTGTTAGTAAAAGATAATAGGACAGTGGTAGTGCTATGTTTTGGCCTAAAGCCATGTTAAGTGGAGGAAAGGAGGTTGTGATGAAGGAAATGGATAAGACGTTGGTTGTGAATACATTTTCCCAAGATTTTAGCTAAGACAGAGAGAATGACAATGTGATGGTAGTTTGTCAGTTCTTTAAAGGGCCCACCTTTGTGTAGGGGAATAATGTCAGATGAAATACCATGAGAAAAAAGCCAGTAGAATCCACTTACTTGTGTTTATTAAAAACAATAAAAGAGAATCAGACAATGCAGTCTTTCTAGCGCCTCGGCAACTTTGCCTTTACAGAATATGCCATTTTCCTCAAATCTCTATATTTTATACATCTACTAATAAATCTATTATTCAATTTACTAATTAAAAATGTAATTAGATACTTTAAAGCATACATTTCCAGTTGCATTCTCTATTCATGCCCCCAGGAATTAAAGTTCCATATTTTAAAATCAAAGCAGTTTCTTTTCTCCACAATTTTTGTTTCACATTAGTACTATTAATACCATCACTTGTAATTTGTTCTAAAATTGTAGCTGTTAAACCTATGGTATTACTATTATGTGCTTCCTTAAAATGTAGTTCAACTGTATTTTCATCTCTTCCTTTAATTACATCCCTAATATGTTCTCTTAGCCTGGTTGCAAAGCTTCTTTTGCTTTCTCCAATATAACATCTCTTACATGGGCATTGTATCCTATATATTACTTTTTCACTTTGCCATCCATACATTCCTTTAACTTGGAATTTTTTTCCATTGATGTATTCAAAACTGTTTACTACATATGCACAACATTTACATTTACCACAGGGAATAGTTCCTCTGTATTGTATTTCCTGATTAATATCTATAATAGGTAACCAAAATCAGGCATATACCACAAAGTCTTGTACACTTCTACCTTTATATTAAGAAATTTGTAACTGACTTGTATTATATAAATTAGTACATTTTGCCAAGATATCACAAACATATCTCACTGTATTATTTAATTTATGTGAAGACAATGAATACCTAGTGACAAAAAATATTTTTTTCTAACTCTGGTAATGGGTCTTCTGTTTATTCTCATATTATATCTTATTCTTGTAGTATTATACCTATCTAGTTTATACACTGCTTCTTCTATCCACTTTATTTGGTACCCTCTATCTAAAAATTACATTTAGCTTTTTTGTCTCTTGTTCTCCTTCATTTTTATTATTACACAGCCTTCTAATTCTTGCAAACTCTCCATATGGGATAGATTGACAGCTTTCGCCATGTAGTATGTAATTTTGGTCTTCGAATTTTCTATACATTCTTGTTTGCACCTTTCTCCTCTCAAAATGATGTCCAAATAATGTACTTCTACCCCTACTTGTAGACCATCAAACCTAATATTTAATTTATTTTGATGCAAATCAGAGATAAACTGGTCTACCATTTCTTTACCCCTTTACATATAAGTAACAAATCATCTATATATCTATAGTATTTAACAACATATTTTCCATAAAAGTTATTATTATAGATGTATAGTTGTTCATAAAGGCCCATAAACATATTTGAATGCATTGGGGCAAAATCTGCTCCCATTGCTGTTCCTTGTAACTGCCTGTATAAATTTCCATCAAATTCAAAAATATTATGTTCCCAGCAAAACTGAACCAATTCCATAATATAATGGGTACTGGAAGAATCCTTTAGAAAGTGTAATAATGCTTCCATCCCATACATATGCTGACTACTTGTTTAGAAACTTACAACATCAATCACAATAAAGTACGTTACTTTCCCATTCTACTTCTTTCATTTTTTTTCTATAAGCATAAAAACATCTTTAATAAAAGAGGGTAATTTAATCACTTCTTTATATAAATATTCATGTAGAAAAGAAGACAAGTTATGGGTAAAATACCCACATGCAGAGACTAATATTGAGTATAGTGAAGGGCAACCAATTTGCCGCCTTTATCTGCCGGCTTGAATACCAACTGTTTATTTTGACTACATTTTTGTAACCGCTGCCATTCACTTTTACTCAACTTATATTCTATGCTATGCTTGTTTTGATAAAATGTTTTTAACTCTTTTTCCACCGTATATTGAACCTGATTAGAGAATTGTTGTATTACCTCATTTCTAAATGGTGGAATAAATTTACTTTTATAAACCACATTGTCAGTGTTAAATTTACAATAAGCATTTATTTCACTCTCTGATTTGCAAGAATAAAAACTTTCTTCCTGTGAATTTAAGTCAGTATTAATATTCATTTCATCACTGACACTATTAACATTGTGCTTGCAACCTCTAAAGTAGTCTTTTAAATGTAGTTTTCTCATCAGTCTAAACATTTCACATTTTAACTTGTGAATTCTTGGTAACACAGTGGGGATAAACTTTAAACCCCTGTTTAACACTGCCATTTCTTCATATGTGAAATTATAACCTGACAAATTAACTACATTATTCATATTATCAGTCTCACTAGTACCACTTGCCTCGTTTGTAAGTCCTGGGGTCGTACGGCAGTTCTGTGGAATTATCCACCCCATATTCTGGATAATTTCTTGTTCTTTTGCGACTATTGTTGTATGGTTCACCCCCCCCCCCCGGAAAATTCTGCGACATATCAAGTAAAATGGATGAGACAAACTGGCCTTCATTTATGAGACTTTGGATGTTGTTAATAAAAGATAATAGGGTAATGGTGGTGCTATGTTTTGGCCTAAAGCCATGTTGAGTGGGGGAAAGGAGGTTGTGATGAAGGAAATGGATAAGAAGGTGGTTGTGAATAAATTTTCCCAAGATTTTAACTAAGGGAGAGAGGATGGCAATAGGATGGTAGTTTGCTAGTTCTTAGAGGGCCCACCTTTGTGTAGGGGAATAATGTGAGATATTTTCCATAGACAGGGGACTTATTGCTCTGCAATAGAATGATTGAATTACTTCATTTTATCATGTCACCTTGCTGAACCAATTCATGTATGGGTACATAATTCACAGCTATTGCTTTTGTTTTAGCTTCACTAATTCTGTATTTCAAAAAGATATTTGAAACTGCCTCAAAATGCTCCACAACACTGAAATGTCTTTTTCTAGTTTTATCAGGTATAAAATAATATCATAGGTTCATAAGTTCATAGGTGTGTACTAGGTTAATGGCCCTGGAGCCTTTACAAGCCTAGCCCATAGAATTACCCTGGCATCATGCCACCTGACCTTAGTTCCCAGTGGCTCTGTCGAGTAGAGCCACTGGAGTGATCCCCGGGGTGAATTTTCTATTTCCCATCCACTCATCAGGATTTCTCTTGAAGAGGGTCAGTGAGGTGCTCTGTTTGACATGTATGTGAAGTCTATTCCATAGCATGGGCAGTCTCTGGGTTATGAACCTGTCCCTCCAGCACGTTCTGTTGATTGGGGTAATGAGGTAGAGGTCTCTGGAGCGTGTGGTGTGGAGGGATTGGGATTTCTTTAGATGTAGCATTTCTAACAGAGCTGGGTCAGACATGACTTTGTAAGTCAAGCAGAGATCGCTTCTAAGTAGGTGATATGAGACAGAGAATAGTTGGAGTTTTTTGAGTTTGTCCTTACAGGACAAGTGTTTAAGGCCCAGGATCCTCTTTGTGAGGTAATTTTGTGGCCTCTTCAGTTGTTGCAGGTGTCTAGTGAGGTACATGCCAAATGGGGTATTGTACCCAGTGACTGGCCTAATGAGGGAAGAGTAGAGGGAGACAATGACCTCTTTCTTCTTGGATGCAAAACCCTTAGTAATGAGATGTGCCACATAGAAGGACTTTCTGACCACAGTGGCAATGTGGTGGTCAAAAGAGAGGTTGCTGTCAACCTGTGTTCCCCAATCTCGTATAATGTCTTCTGTGTTCAGTGGACTACCATCGATGTGGTAATTCATGGGAACTGGGTTTTTCCCAAAGGGGATGACGACACATTTTTTGGCATTGAGCTTAAGGCCATTGTTCGGACACCAGTCGTTGGTCTCCATGAGGCCTTTCTGTAGGATGTCAAAATCACTTGGGGAGTTAATAATAGCTCCCATCTTGCAATCGTCTGTGAACTCTGTCAGCCAGAGTCCCTTTGTATTGGCCTGGACTTCAGAGAAGTAGATACCAAACAGGACAAGACCCAGGACTGAACCTCATGGGACTCCACTCTACTCGTGACTGGTGGGCAGTCTGACTTGGAGTCAGCTACTTTCACACTGTGGATTCTATCTGGGAGCCAGTTTGCAACCCACCTAGTGATATAGGGGTTGATGCCTAGCTTAGTGAGTTTTTCTATGATTCCTGAGTGGGGAATGGTATCAAAGGCCCTGGCCAGATCAAGGTAGGTTGTATGAACCACCTTGGCTTCATCCACAACTTTGGTGACTGACTCAAAGAAGTCAACCAAGTTGAGCAGGCATGATCTACCCTTCAGAAAACCAAACTATGTAGGATCCAGAGTTTGGAGATTCCCTATATCCTTATTAATTAGGTCCATGATGATGAGCCTTACATATCAGACTCGTCAGGCTAATGGTGCGATAATTCCAAGGGTCTGTAGTCCCTCCCCCTTTATGGAGAGGCATGACTGTAGCAGTGCACCATTCGTTAGAGACAAAGCCTGAGGTGAGGCTGTGATTGAACAGGGCTCACAGGTGATGTGCCAGTTCACTCTGTAGTTCATGTAGAACACAGCCAGGGATATTGTGAGGTCCCATAGAAGCTGTATTCTTGGCCTTGGACAGTGCTGTTTTAACCTGTGCAGCAGTAATACTGTGTGCCTGGCAATCTACTGGTATTGTGATTGGTCTTTTGGAGGGGGAGAGAGGGGTAAAGTTGTCACTGAATCTGTCGGCCAATATACTGGCGATATCTGTTGGCTCGGTATAGGAGGAACCATTGTGCAGTAGGTCAGAGCAAATCTGGGTATTGCCATGGATATTCTTTACATAACTATAGAAGGCCTTGTGGTTGTCTTTACTATCTGCTGCAATTCTGTTTTCATAGCTAGCTTTAGAGGATTTGATGAGGGATCTCAACTTTTTGTTGAGGCTGATAAGGGAGTTTTTCCAGTCTTGGGACTACACTTTATTCTGCGTCAGTTTCCTCCTTTTTTTGTAGAGTTTGTTTATGGTGGGACCGCCAGATTGGCTTCCTTTTTTGGAGGAGAGCGTATTGGTTCTATTGGCTATGGCAAAATCCATGCATTTGTGTACGCGTTCATACAGTGCATTGGTGCATGATTCGGCGGTCATGCAACTATTCTCCATTTGCATGGGTGCCGTGAAGTTAGCCACCTCTGTTTTTAGGAGCCCAAAATTAGCTTTGGAGAAGTTTTTCATGGTGGCTACCTTTGTGGGTGGTGGGAGGGATGTGGATTTCCAAGGTGATTAGTTTGTGGTCAGATCTAACCAGGGAGGAGTTGACTATTGGTGTAGAGCAATGGTTGCCCATGTTAGTAATAACCAGGTCAAGGATGCTGCTACCTCTAGTGAGGGTAAAAACGAGCTGGTCATCTACAAATACAGCCAGCTTTTCTTGACTACCATACCACTTATATCCTTGAATTTCTGAGTCCCTTATTTTCTTTGACAAATGGTTCTAAATATACTGTAAATAACAAAAGTGAAAGAGGATGCCTATGCCTGGTTCCTCCACTCAAACAGAAATTATCAGAGAGGAACTCACCCACATTAATTTTCACCTCCGATCCCTCATATATATTTCCTAATCAACCTTATATTTTTATTAGGGATTGCAAATGCTTCCATTGCCCTGCTTATAAACTCACAGCTTACTCAGTCAAATGCTTTCTCTGTATCAAGGCCCACCTACAAGAATGGTATTTTTTCACATTCTTCTTCCTTTTTGGATCATCAATGTTTTCTTTTTGTTGTTAAATGTCTGACTCCCCTCCACAAAACCGCATTGATTCATATCTATTAATTTTGGCATCAACTTTGCCATTCTCTTAGCCATTATAGACATACATGCTTTATAATCATGGTTTAGGATTGAAATGGGCCTGTATGAAGCTGGAGCTGATGGGTCTTTGCTCTCTTTAGGTATTACAGCCACCACGTCTTTCTTCCAGGATGTTGGTGCTTCTCCTTCTTAAAATATTGTTAAACAAGATTTTTCAGCTCTTTATCAGTTTTTCCCACCAAGCTTCCAAACTTCCACAGGAATACCATCCATCCATTCCTGAGGAGTTTCCTGTGGAGTGGTTATACATCACCATTTTTTTCTCATCTCATCCTATCTTAACTGGTAGTAACTGAGGCTCTCCTACCTCTAACCGTGGCATATTTAATACTTCCATAAACATTTCCATTTGTATCTTTTCTTGATTTCCGTATTTTTCTGCTTTATACAGACTTTCATAAAATTTATGAAATATTTCCAGTATCTCTACAGGATCTCTTGTTATCTTTCTTGTTATAAGCTCCCTAAGCTTGGTGACAACCCTTTCTACTTTCTGAGTTGTTATAAAAGTTTTTGTGCTCTGGAGTTATTATCAAAAAACAGTTGCTTAACAGCAATCGTTCTAAACTCGTGTATTATTGATGTAATCCCTTGTTTTCTGTTTAACATTTTGCAATCGCTCCTCTTCTTGTTCTGTGAGATTCCCCCTATTCTGCAATACTTTAACATCTGTCAGCCCATCTGAATAATTCTTGTTACTCCTTAACCATATCTCTCTTTCTTTTATTTCTACCCCATTTTTAAACTCCACTTTAATTTTATCCCACTCCCTAGCTATATTTTCAGAAGAAATTTCTGTCTTCACTAATAACTCCCGAATAATTTAGACTACCCATTCCTTAAATTCCTCTCTTTTCAACAGATAGGTAGGAATGAATCAGTAACTAATTTTTATTTCAGTTATTACTGGCATGTGATCTGAAATAGCTTTTGGATGCATATCAACACTTTCAATTAAATGCACATATTCCTGTGAATTGTAAGTTCCGTCTAGCCTAGCCCAGTTTTTGTATCTTGGGGAATTATATATAAATTCACTCCAAAGTCTCACCACTGAATTCACATCTTCCACGTCAAATATTTTCATAAATTACTTCAAAAATCTACCTTCCTTTGTTATATTTTTCCTTCTGGGCCACCAGACACATCTTCACTGCTGCAAATCAAATTCCTATCCCCACCTCTAAGTAATATTCCATGCTAAAAGCTGATTTTTTTCTGTTAGAATTTTCTAAAGCTCCATTATGGCAGTTTTAGGTGGAATATAAATGCATACCATTGCTATCCTCCTCCCTTGCCAGTAGCCCCTTAGTAGTATAAAACTACCATTATTATCTTTTTTATCCTCTTCCATCGCTATTAGAGCTCCTCTTGCAATTACTATAAGTACTCCTCTTTTCCTTTGTCCAAGGTATTCCACTGAATAACCATCCTGAAAACCTTTCTTTATCAAATTCACATGTTCAGTTCTTTCCAAGTGTGTTTCCTGCAGCATAGCTATGTACAGGTTCATAGGTTAGGTTCATAGGTGTTTACTAGGATAACAACCACAAAGGCCTTTTTAAGCCTAGCCATGCATCTCAAATCTTTGTCAAGTTCTGATAACCTTGATAAGTGTAAGCAGGGGTTTAGGAGATGAAACGTCTACAAGCAGGGGCCTTGGAGATGAACCATTTACAGGTTGCCTGTGTCCATTAGAGACATAGGTGCTAAACCAGGGATGAACTTCCTTTTTCTCATACAATTGTCCAAGTTGCACTTGAATTGGGTTAGGGAGAAACTCTGCTTCACATGGATGGGGAGCCTGTTCCGTAGACGGGGTAGTCTCTGGGATACATACCTGTCTCTCCAGCGGATCCGGTTTATCTTACAGGCAAGGTTTAAGTCTTTAGAATGGGTAATTCTGGTGCTGTTTGTTTTGTGGATATGCAGGAGGTCCATCAGAATGGGTTCTGATAATGCCCTGTATGCCAGCCATAGATCCCGCCTTAAAAGCCTGTAGGAAACAGAATACAGGGATAGGGCCTTCAGGCATTCTGCATACGATATTTGCCATCTGCATTTTTTAATAGTTCACTGTGTTTTCTTTTTTGTATATATCTGTCAGACCATTAACATTTAAAGATAATATTGAAAGTGTCATTATATTAAAAAGTAATTATTCCCACCTTTTATGTATAACATCTTTTTTACGTATCTAGTTCCAGCTTTTGTGTTACATGCATACACTAATGTTCATCAGGTTAATCTTTTATACAGTTGTTTCTTGTCATATCTTACAAAACTTTTTGTTTTATTGGAAGCCCTCAAACAAACAAAAAAAAATACACCCCCACTACACCTCCAAAACATATTAAATTAATACTAGCACACAAAACTATACACATATTCAAATATTGAAGTTTTACCCTCCTAATAGGGACAAATGTCCCAAACTGACAGCCACACTCACAGACTGGGGTTAACCTAAATGGAAGGATTTCATGTTGTCAGTTTTCATTCTGTCCTCACCTACTGGGTTTAGAGAAGATCCTTGGATCTGATTCAGCCAATACTAAAGCTTGTGGCCACCAAAAAGCTCTTGAGCTCCTCCTTTACCCATAATGCACCAAGCCCAACAAAACTCAGATCTTGTTTGCCACGTTTTGCAAAAAAAGTGGTCAGCCTTAGCTCTTGAGTTTTCTCAGATAAGTGTATTTCTTTATCATTAGTTTCTCCTTTTCTATTCTTAATCTCATTATTATATCACTCCCTTACTCTTCTTACACTTGCTGTAATATATTCCTACATCATTGTTAAGTCTTTCCTTGTTGTTTTCCTTCGGCTGTTGTTACACACTACTGTAGTCTTTAATACCATTGCTGGTATTCACTTTTTTACCTTTATTCTCTCTTAAAAACATTCCCTTTTCCTTCTTTACCCCTTTTTTTCTTGTTGCTGGTATGTCTGAAAAAGGACCTTACAGATTTAAAAAGTGTCATAAATGTGGGCACAAACTGCCCTTTCGGATACCCAGGTGTTATATGTTTACTGCTTGGGCCCACAACATCTCCAAGAGGATTATGTTATTTGTAAGAATTTCAATCCTAGTGCAGTAGCCAACAGGAAGAACAAATTGATTTTAAAGGGTTTGTTTCCATCTACCTTTGGTGAAGCTATTTCTGGGACTCGGTCCCCCCAAAACAAAAAATAAGGAGCCTCTGACTAAGTCTCTGAGAACCTCTGCTTCCTCAACTCCATCTTTGGAGCTGCCAATGAAAAAGTCTTGACCTGATGTGAAATCTGAACAGATCCACTCTCATTTGATTCTGACCAAGAAATTGACGTCTTCAGAGCTGACTAAAAAAAATCAGTGGATCCAAGTTCTTCAGATCTGAAGACCCTACCTTGGGCTAAATATTCTCCAACATTGGACTCAGTAACTTCCAGGTATCCCTCACCTTTTTTTTTTTTTAGAAAGGCGTCATTCCAGGTCAACATCCCTTACCTCATCTCATTTTTCCAGGAATTTAACTGAGGAAGATGCATACAGAATGATGAAGAGGTACAGATGGGTGCTTTTCCGGCTGCCACCCCCTCGGGTCTGGAAACCTATCCATCTACCACACCACCACTGCCTGCTCCTTTTCTGATCTGTCCAATTGCTTCAGAGTCCCTGAATCTGAACCTTCCAGGTCTGTCTGGCTCAAATCTGAAGATACCTTTATCTTCAGATTCAAAGCTTTCTCTTAATGTACTGAATCTGACATCTTTTTTATCTGGATGACTCTCAGAGCTGAAGCTGCCTTGTCGGGTCTAAGGTGTTGGAATCAACTCTGAGGTTTTTGGAGCCATCTCTACCCCTTTGAGTTGTGGCATTAGATAGCTCTGCTCTGACTTCCTCCTCGGGGATATTGCTGTTGCGGCAGGGGGGGGGGGCAACAGTCCAGAAGCCTGCCTACTTGGAGATGATATCTTCCTTCTCTCTGTAGCGATCTGCCTTTGAGGTTGTGAAGAGAGTATTCTCTGCTCTGACAGGACAGATGGATTCAACTCCCTTGGATCTTCAAACTGTTTCCCAAATGTCTCTATGCTTACCGCCACATCATTCTACACCACAGGGACAGCAGACTCAATGTCCCCAGACCATCCAGCAGGGTTTAACAATCTTTTCTGACACTTCAATGGAACACCCCACCGAGGAAAGCCCTAGAAAGAAGAAGTGCAAAAGGAGGCACTAAGACTCTCTGCAAGAGTCACTCACTGAGGATTCTGGTTTTGATGAGGGAGAGGGGTCCCTATGATCACCTCTGGAAGATGTCTCGTTTGGAGACATCATTGAGATCCTTCAGCAAAGAAGTTGTTGGTCTTCCAGCAACCCTTCACCTGAGGAATTAGTATTTCTGGAGGCTTTTGGAGCTGGCCTATCTACCTCCTGGGGTTACTCCTCCCACTGATGAGCTCATTGATTTGGTCTCTAGTCAGGCATGGGAGGAATCTGAATTAGCTGAGCCAGATAAGATACCAGATCAGATTCTGGCTGCACCTGTTGGGAAGGAATTCTGGAGTAAGGGGGTGCCCGTGGATGCCATGGTTGTGGAGGCGGCCATCAAGAAGGAACTTGTTGAGCAGCGTTCCTTTGTCCATCCCCCTGACAGGGAGTCTAGGGCAATGGACAGATTTTGGAAGCATGCATTTGCATCAGTGACCTTTGCCCTTAGGTCACTGAACTATTTGGCAGATGTTACTAGACTACAAAGGGACTTGATTAAGGAGCTTTCAGAATTTCTTTCTGGGGCCATTACTGCTGAGGCTTAATCAACTATGGCCTCTCAGTTGGCTATGCTCCAATCCATTTCAAATTCATCCATGAGACTTATCTTGCATACAGCCAAAGGTGCCCCAAGGGCAGCGGGTTCAGGTATATCCATTAGGTGACATGCCTGGATGCACTTATGTGATTTTGCAGAGCCTTTCAAGTCCCCATTCATCAATGCACCCTTTGACAGCAGTTCTTTGTTTGGCCCAAAAGTGAAGGACACACTTTCCAGGTGCGAAAAGGATGGAAAGATCCTCTCTGCAGTGTGTATACCTTTGTCGACATCTCAGTGATCCTTCTCCAGGAATCAACAAGGAGAATGGAAAATGTGGTTCAGAAAGTCCCAAGGCCCTTTCTAGGACACACGTGGAGATAGTTCCCCTAGGGGCAGGGGGGGGGGACTGTAATGGACAATGACTCACAGGAGGCAGAGAAGGCCTGCAAAACCAATGGTCCAGAGATTCTTTCTCTGATACACCATATCAGCACTTCTGAAAGGAGGTTGGATTGTCCCCCTCTGGAGGCAATTGGGGGTTGACCATCCCTGCACCAGAGAGGCCAACAAGATATAACAAGAGATACTTGGGTGCAGAGGATTATTTCCAGAGGTTATATAATTCCATTTTCCCTTCCTCCCCCAACTGCATGCAAAATTCCTGATGTTCCACCCAGTCAGAGGAAAGCAGCAGTACTAGAAATACAAAAGCTGCTAGAAAAAAAGAGTCATCCAAGAGGTCCCTCCTGACAAGACAGAATCTGCAACTAATTCAATGTTCTTTTAAGTGCCAAAGAAAACAGGGGACGAGGAGTCCAATTTTGGATCTCAGCACCTTGAACAAGTCACTTCGATATACAAAGTTTCAGATGGTCATGGTTCAGTTTATTCTATCCTTCCTGGGCAAGGATGACTGGATGTGCTCGATAGACCTTCAGGATGAATACTATTACATAAAAATGAACAGACAATCCAGAAGGTATTTACACTTCCAGGTGGGAGCCAGTCACTATCTGTTCAGAACACTGCCCTTTGGCCTCACTACAGCCCCCAGGGTGTTCACCAAATTCATGGCAGTGGTAGCAGTGCACTTGAGCCTGCAGGGATTCTGACTGTTTCCATAGCTAGATGACTGGCTCATTACCACCCTGACCAGGCATCTACTAACAAGAGCAAGAGATCAGGTACTTCAAAATTGTTCTCATCTGGGGATAACCATAAATTACAAGAAGTCTCAGTTACAACCAACTCAATCTTGGAATTCATAGTAGAAGTCTTCAACGTGATATCAATGACAGCTTTTCTTCTTCTCCTCTCAAGACTGCAGACTATCAGATTCCAGGTCAGGAAAATAATTTGCAGTACCAAAATTTCAGACTGGTTAATCCTTCAAGTGTGTGGGTCTATGTCAGATTTGTTTGTTTTTCAATTGAATTGTACTGGTTATAGGTAACATTAAAGGTGGGAAAATTTTTGAAATGATTTATTGTGGTCTCATTTTTTATATCACAAAAACCTGGCATTTTAACAGGGGTGTGTACACTTTTTATATCCACTGTAGTATATGTAAGTATGTTTTTTGGCTATTCAGTCTCCTTGTTTTGGGACTCACTGTAGCATATCATTACATTTCATATGGTTACCATTGATAAGACATTAACCTGGTATGTTATCATGACCCATGGATATAGTAATCTTCGTTTTGGATAGGGCCAACAGGACTCGACTGAAGGTGATTTTTGAGAGGACAGAGGTGAGTGAAGAGCTGGGGGAACAATAGGCTTGGTGAGCATTAAGAAGTTGGAGCCAAATGTATCTGTTAGGATATTCGCTATTGACTTGGAATCTGTGCACATTGTATTGTTATAATTAAACTTGGAGGACTGCTGGGCATTATTTTTAAGTTTCCTAGCATAGTTGAAGATGATTTTATGATTTTCTTTAGTGGAGGTATTAGTTCTAAGTTTGCATTCAGCCTTACACTTTTTATGTGTAAAATTGACTTTCTTGCTGACCTGTATCAGAATTTTTTTCTGTGTTGTAGAACTGAAGCCTAATTATAGAGAGATAGCAGTTTCTTCACTTTGTTGTACAATATGTCAGTGCAAGTGTTCCATCATAAGAGTCTACTCTTAAATTTCCTATTGTATTTGAGGCAGATAGGGATGGTCTTCTTGGCACAGCAGTTTAGGTATGATTTGAAGTCAGAGTTGAAACTGGCAGCTGTGTCAATGCAGTTGACAAGATAAGGGTTACTTCTGCATTTTATAGGTTAGTTATTTACTTACTATTTGTTGACTGGGTACGTGGTCTGGTCTACTGACCCCTTTCGGCCACAGCCCAGGCTCATAGACTCTTAATAGTAAATAACATATATAACATTTGTTCAATCTAGCAGTTACAGTACCCACAGCCGGCTTTAGGCACCAGCGAACCCTACGGTCGCTGGGGGCCCCCCTGGTCCTGGGGGCCCCCCAACCACTGCAAGTTATGTTATCTTGTTATGTGGTAACATGTCTGCCAAATCAGCAAAAGCTAGTACAGCAAGCTTGTAGACTTAATAAAGCAGGTAAGTAACAATAACTCTTTATTTATTATCTCCTTCAAAATTCAAAGATCTTTAGTTACAGTAACAATATTTTGTCAAGTAAGAAGCTTTACAATTTCATTAAATATTTTACCAATGACATAATGTCCCTGGCCTAGTCAAGCCCTGTTGGTGGACATCCTCTTCACTAAAATTAACAGCTTTAAGTACTTGCAATAGCTGTGGCTGCAGGGGGCCCCTTAATCATCATTGGCTGTGTGGGGGCCCCACAAAAGCTGCTGTTGGTTGGGGAAAAACTGAAGAGGAAAAAAAGTATTAATTTTCAATTACACTGTTTAACCTGAACAGGACTGTCATATGACCCTGCTAGGGCAAAGCTGTAGTGAACATAAGCAAAGTAGGCACTAGAGGGATCAGCAACCCAGGGTGACCGATCTCAGTGCAAACCTTGGAATTTAAGAAGAGCTGATGCTTCTAATCTTCATGGATGGTTTCTCTTTCATGGTTTTTATACATACTGGCAGAACAACTGATACTATAACTCTCAACGTCTTTGCTGAAGAATTCTGTTCAGTGATAAAAATGATAGCATAATAAAGTCTTAAAATGAGGAACACATTTTAAATATTACTCTAATTCATTTAAAAAGTTACTAGATTAAAACATTTTGCAAAAACATGCATTTTTAGACAATAAGTATAAAAGTCTGATGACTGGATTTATTGTGACAGAGCAAAATTAAAATCAGGAATATCTGTGAGGTAAATAAAAATGACTTATTCCTGCTGCTGTTTGATGACTGCGAAACAGAAGTCACTGATCTTGTGCAGCAGTACTAGTGTACAATGTATTTGCTGAACTAAGTACAAAATTAGCATTGTTGTGATGTGCGTCTGTGTGTGAAAAAAATATCACTTATTTTTATCAATGCACACATCCAATAATGCTGGGATATGCACAGTATTCTTCTGGGTATCAATAAAAATGTAGCTAACAAGTGATTATATTCCAAAAGTAAGGCATAGCATATGTCACAGAGCATTCAGACACTTAGATCTTCTAGGAATCTGGTGGTCCCCATTCCCCAGACTGTATAAATGGATACAGGGGGCTCCCTTACTCATCCTTGACTTTGAAGACCCCATAAAAGCTGTTTTTGGTTGAGGAAACATGAGGAAAAAATGCTTTCATTTTCTGATTGCACTCTTTAGCCTGAATGGAATTGTGATAAGACCATGTTAGGATAAAACTGATAATGGCCTCTGCCCTCAACCATAAACATTCTAAACCATCCCTGTTCAGATGTTTGTGTATAGAAATTTGCCATAGGTTATGTGGGGGCTGGGAATTGTGGTAGTCATCCTTTCCTTTATTTTTCTAACAGACCTCTGAGGTATACAAAGAAAGTTACTTTAGCTCATGCAGGGGCAGTGTACTGCCTGGTAGCAGCAAAGTAGAATACATTATTGCAGTCATTATTTAGTTTCACTTTCCTCACAATCAAACATCAGGCACATATACAGCTGGTTGCCTTTGGGAGTTAGGATTGAGGAGTAAATAGGCATGCTATATTTATGTATTTCAGCAGTCATTTGATATACATGACTGTGGCCATTTGAACCTCTGCTTTCATCCCAGTCTAACACCAGAGGGTTGCATAGGCAGTGACTGTCTTTTTGGGGGATTAGGGAGGCAGGCAGTATTCGTATACAGGATCTGTGTATCCTCACAACTGACTTGCTAATTTATTTTAAGCTACTATTTTTGTCAGCTTTTAATTTTAAGCCTTGGGTACAACTTATGTCTTCACTGAAAGTAAAAAATAAGACTGAAATTATTTTTCTTACTTGAGATTTTTGCTTAGACCACTTTTGAATTAAAAGGTTGGGAAGTGCTCTGAAATGCAACCCAGAGCATCTACAACCCCTATAGCTTCTGGGGGCACAGCTTAATTGAGTTATTTCCTAAATGGTTATTACTGTGCTCTCTTGGTCAAGAAAATATATTGAAAAGATGCAAGGAAAACTAAAGCTGAACAACAACATTGAATTTCTTTCCGTAATCATAATTTCTGTTCAAGCCATGATTGGGTAAAAAGAAAAAAAAACCCATTAAAAAGCACTTTAGAGCATATATAAAGTTACAGCTTCTTGAAAAAGCTGAAGAAAAAAGGTAAAATGTGAGAAATGAAGAAAAAATGTAATGTGCATAATGTGGGAAGCCTAACATGGGGAAACAAATGGGAGCTCTAGAGGATTTTTTTTTTTTTTTTTTTTTTGCGGGGTCTGAAACAGTAAGCAGTGCCTGGGACTCCATTGCACATTAGCTCAGCCCTGTACATAGAGTTGTTGTAATGTATCATTATTACACCTAAATGCCAGTAACTGTAAATGTCCGTTTGTGAGATGGGCCTACGTAGTGTAGTATGTAGGCCTGTTGTAATAACATCATTGTAGCTAGGTCAGTCTGTGTGTACTACTCCTAAAGCCTGCAGCATGAACTAAAAGGAAGGAGTGGCAGTGACAGGGTGATATTTAGACTGGAAGTGGTGAGGGGCCCCCCAACTTGACATTTGCTGGGGGCTCCCAAAATGCTAACACCGGCCCTGACAGTACCTAATACATTGGTTCAAGATATACAGTAGAAGGTTACACAGAGTAGTTGAGTACATGAGTGAGAGGGAAAAGAACAGTGTTGACAAAATAAGAGTGTACATGAGTAGAAACAGCAAGGATGTGAATGATAGTAGTTGCGCATGGAACAATTGACCATAGAGTTACAGTGTTATCTAGACAATACTTACAAACATTAAGGAGATACTGTGCACTCAAGTCTCTATGTAATATATACATAACAAAATGAGATTGCCTAAGAGCAGTAAAAAGTTTGCTTTGGAAAAATTCCTAAAGACTGTTAGATTTGAGGGGCCCAGATATTATTGGAGAAGAATATGGATTTATGGTCAAACTTACCTCGGATGGTGGAGATGTTGGGTTGGGTAAAATCATGGGCTTCGAGGATAAGGTCAAGGGCATTAGATCCTGGAGTGGGAAGGTTGACAAATGACATGTATGAAATGCTGAGTGTATTTACTATAAATGGTTTGGATCTGTCAGCTGCCAGCTGGGAAGTTAATGAGACTAAGCAGGCTGTGGTTAGGCTACAAACATTTAAATAATTTTCATGGTCAATGAGGAATATGGTGGGTATCTGTACTACCTAATGTGATTGCTTTATTTACAGTAATTTGGGCCACTACGTGTTCTAGGTTAGGGTTATTGGGGATGTGCATTAAGATGGTGGAATCTTGGAGAAATGCAGAAACTCCCTACCAGTTTCCAGTGGGTCTGAATGAATGCTGGACACTATACAGGTATATATATATATATATATATATATATATATATATATATATATATATATAAATAGAGAGAGAGTTGCTATCTATACAATGAAGCTACATTTCACTAATTACACAGACATATAAATGTGGTCCAGAGTCAGGAAGGGCACACATTTAGGAATCTTTTCATCGAGAGTCCTAGCAGTGAGCAGTGCCACCTCAATGCAGTCTGATGTTCAAGAATTTGCCCACACAACATTGTCCCAACAAAACATACAACGTTTGTTACATCATTATTTATTAACATGCAGAACCACAGCACAGTTAATAAACAGACTACAAATTAGAAGTAAAATGCTAAAACTAAATAATATAAAGAAGAAACATTTGAATTAATATAATAATATAAACATAAACAAAGTAAAAACAAAATAACACTCTTCAGCATAGATGTTAGACAGATGAAGAAGGTATGAGAACAATTGCCAAAAAAAAAAACACTTCCAGTGTCACATAAGCAGAGAAATACTGGCATAAATGAGAATAGTAAAGATACGATAAAGATAAAAATAAAGGTAATATTAAGATTAAAAAGAGAAAAACCCTTGCATTAAATTGTGCACACAATGTCCATAGTTTTTGACACATTCCTAATCCTGTTGGGTTGGGGTGGGGGAAGAAGCTTTTTTCAAAATAAATGATGGACAGAATACTGGAGCAATGTTAGTGATAGTTGGAGAGGGGTGATCCATAACTTAGAAGCCCAAACTGTGATGGAGGGGGGCAATTCTGTAATTAAAGAAAAACAAATCCATGAAGGAACTGAAGAACATTTGTGACATACAACAATCTGTGAGAGACAGGAAGTTACCCTATTGGTTAAGTGTGACCTGCAACTTATGAAGAAGTGGGGAAATGGACAGGCTATTTCAACCAAGTGTCTTTTATTTTCTCTGATGTTCTATGTATCCATGTTTTGTAATGCAACCTTCCTTAAATAAGCATAATTCCCCCTACTCCCCAATGAATCAGTACAAACTGTGCTGTTCTGCACAGACTGACTGCACTTTGAGGTTTGGTTCTTTTGTTTAGGAAGTACAAAGGGGCTTATTTTTAACAGTGCTTTTCCATATATCTCTGAGTAGGTCATTTTAAAGATATTTTTTTAATTCTGTAAGGTTCTGCCATGAGTCCATTTCCTCATGTGCTTGTGGGCTGAATATAAGCTTCACTCTTTTGTCAGTAACTCCTAAGTCTGTATTATCAGGTATCTTAATAGTTCTTAGTAACCAAAATAATGCAACATTAAGAGTTTTTTTTTTAATGGGAGTTCACAGAACAATTTTAAAGTAGCAGGCTGCTTCCCTGGCTCTTGCTAAGGTGCTTACTAAAACCGCACTAAAAATAACTTGATATGCCACATGTGATGTGATTAATTTTAGTCAAGCACACTTTTGTCTATAAAAAACTGTTGAACATGCTTGTTATTTTGACAGCACGTTGAACCAGGTGAATGCTGAATTACTTGTAAAGCATTGGTGGTTTCCTTTCTTTAAGGAATGTGAATTGTTGGATGAAAGTCAGAATTATGAAGCAAGAGATGGCAGAGAGACCAGACCTGAGCCCCTCCACGAAGTGCGATTCTGAATCTCCTGTATGAATTCCATAAGCTTCACTGCCTTGGAAGTTATACAGTTATATATCCATATAGAGCTGTATGTACACTTTGAATGACTTAGCACCTTCCTAGCAGATTAAACTAATAACATCAGTAAGACAAGAATATGGCATCAAATATCCTGCCAAACAAATGAAACTTTTTTTATTAAACTATATTTGTTGGCATTTTATTTCACGTGTATGCATACATCCTTTACATTTTTCTTTTTTTAAAAATATATAAAATGCATAACCATCAACTTTGACATTACAGTAATGAAATTATTATTTTTTACAATAAGGAAATTATTGAATAAAAAAGTAGTCATCTTTTTAGCCACAGTGCATTGTCTTTAACACTTCTACATAGGCTTCTGTGTTTTTTAATTTTCGGACAGAAAAAAATGTTTTCAGTAAAGGCTTGCCTTTTGACTACTCAGAATCTTGTAGAATGTCCAGATTTTTATCTTATACTGTTGTCATATTCCTCATAAAATCATTGAAGTTTGCAGTCACTGTATAATGACAGACAAGTTTCAGACCTCACATCATTTAGAACATGTATGCTGATAAAAAAAATATTAGTCTAACTACTGTCTAGGTTTATAAAAGCAATATGTAAAATCTGTCCCTGAGTTTAGCTTTTTATCCCCCATTAGTTACATCTATTCTTGAGCAAAGAATTTGAGAGAATGAGTATGGCCTTCGAAGGTGCCATGTGTTACATGTACATCTGCAAAGAGAAATAAAATTAAACACCCTGGTAGGGATTTAGTGCACGCCATATAAAATTTGTTCTGTCTGTATTAGTCAGCCACATTGCCCAAGCGATTATAACCAGAAGTGTCCATGGCACATATGTTCTAATATGTGGATTAAAAAAAACTATAACATGTTCAGAACAGTTTTGGTTTCGGCTAACTCAGTGACAGAACAGGCTAATGCAACCAGAACGACAGTTTGAATAGGCCAGTGTTCCTGATTAATGCAACCAGAATGACAGTATGAACAGGCCGTCTTTGACTTCCAAACTAGCTACTTCTTCTGTAGATGTTTGTGTTTCATAGCTGCACAACTAACTCACAAGAATGAGGGTGTATTTATTTTTTACCATGTGGTTATTTATTAGAGGGGGAAAAAAGTAATTCACATGGATTACTTCAGCTTTCAGCCATTTTTGTGAGTAGCTGGTTAGTGCAAGCATAGTAGAGTTGCCCAAGAGGAGGAGGTGAAGAAAATAAAAGTAGAAGGTCTGATGAGGAACAGCAGATATTCTTCTTTACCTGCACTAAGAGGACAGTGTAAAATGCAACACCTGGAAGTAAATTATGCTCTTCTGTGCTAGGGTAACTTCAGCAGGTTAAGCAGGGAGATCTCATAAGCAATGGCGGGGGAAGGCAGAAGGTTCGCTTTGTGCAAGCATTATGAGAGAAGTAAAGGACACGATACCGGCAGATGCAGAAAAGTGCAAACGAAGGTAAACAAAACAGAAAAAGACAGAAGTCCTTGTAGTGGTGGTGGTAGTTCAAGTTATCCATGCCATGAATAAAGGCCTACTGAAAAGATGAAAGCAGTGTAAGATGGAAGGGCATGCAAAGATTAGGAAATGGGCTGCCAAAGCAGTCACAGAAACAAAATAGGAAAGGAAAAAAGGATGGTGAATGGAATCAAATGGGGGACAAGTGTTTTTCAGATTTACATGTGAGGGTTCTGAGTAGAGCTTCAAAACATAAAACATTAAAATACAGAATTTTTAGGACTGAATACCAAAATAGGCAGAAATTATGACAATATTTATAATCCACACTAACTTACATATAATAATAGTATGAGGTACAGCAATAAAAGTCACCATGCATGAAGATTGTTTGGGTCAAAAAACCTCACTAAGAACTATCAAAACATTATTTTAGTGGTCATTCAGAGCAGCTGTCTTTAAAATCCATTGTTCAAAATTCATAGGTTTGAATAGCTATACTACATCCATGTTGAGAAAAGGACAATGTTAAATTCTGGCATGTATCCTAGAAAGTCAAGCAATGGTGTGGAAACATTATGATTTAGGCAGAACTATAATTAGTATTCCTTCAGAAGGGAACAACCTTGCTAAGTCATGTGGAAGTAGTTTAGTGTAGTGTGGGAGAGGGGGAAGTGGACAGATGGAACCTGCTTCACATGACATATAGTGAGCGAAATAAGGAGACTGTAGGAAACAAAGACCAACACCCAACTGTAGCTTTTCTAAAGGTCCTGTAAGAGGTGAATGAAGAGGTAAAGAAACCAATTAGAGATGCATACAATAGGCCACTGGTGACAGGAGTGGTACTCAGAAACTGGAAGATCAACATTCTTCGTTCTGATGCACGGGGTTTACAAGGAGGGAGCCAAGAAGCTGAAGTCAATGAATGAATGAATGAGAGTAAATTGATGATTCCAAATGATGGACTTGTGGAATTCCTGAAGAGTATGGATCTAGTGGAACCAAACAAACACAAATTTTTGAAGAACATATGTAAATCTATCCTAATATATTCTGCTGGGGTACAAGCTGACAGCAGGCACTCAGTGTATGCAAAATGCTTAGCAAAATTATTAATACCATCCCATAAAAAACTGAGCTTCAGGCTGTGACAGAAGAAGGGCCACAGCTGATGGGTAAAGAGAGCAAGCTGATCAGTATGTACAAGAGGAGTCTCGTTGGGCCACTGTCATCTTTAAGGCAAGGATATTAGAGGGATGCTAAAGAACTATTGGGTCTCACTCATTTTATGGCATTCAGATATCACCAGTCACCTGTATAGCTGAGGAAATTTGTTTGCAGATACTATAAAAATGATGGTGTCAGCAAAGGTCTGAAAGGGGATGGATAGACTCCGGGAACTAAAACTTGAAAATGTTTCATACCTACTAAACAGCACACTTTGTTGAGTCAACAGGAACTTTGCTCTTATGATCTTAGGGATGATAATATTAACATCAAATAAAATGCTTATAAGGCTAAAAAGGATACTTTGTATTCAGAGTTTCAGATTTTTGCACAAGGATCCACTTACACATCTAAATAAATTAATGAGAAAATATCACACTACTGAATTCATCCATTCATCCTTGCACATCACAGCAAGTAGATTGCCAGGCATATCTTCATATCAAGCACTTACCACAGACACACCAGAGGCAATTTAGATTTGCCTCTCCACCTACCACATATCATAGGAAGGTGGGAAGAAAATTAATTACTAGAGAAAATCCACAAAAATATAGGGAGGATATGTTGAGTGTGCACAGAAGGCACCCCAGTCAGTAACTGAACTAGAGAACCTCTTGCTGTGAGGCAACATGCCACCCTACATTGCTGAGCTACCTTACTACTACGTTACGTAGTCTGAAATATCACAGCATGTTGGTTGGAGTAATGGCTGATTCCTTTACTGACTATTTTCTGACCTTTGTTGTATGAATGTTCCTGTGCAGCCCCATTCTAGGGTTTCCATCATGACAAGAAACAGCTTGGCTCTTTCTGAAAATTCTCTTAACTTTCAGCTGTTTGGCTGAACCACAATGCAAAGCACTGCCAACTAGTCACATGGTTCTAAGTTGCAGAAATACCACATTCTTCAAAGGTCTGGAAGGTGATTCCTGAAAAGGAAGTCTGAACAATTGGATTTCTCCTCAAATAGTGTATTTCATGATGCAAAGGAATAAGTCCTTTTGGTTTTATGTGACGAAAATATGTATGCATCCTTGCTGGGATAGTGTAATTTGTGAAATAAATACAAAACCGCTACCAGAAAGGTAAAACAGAAACTTTCATAATTAGCAAGCATCTACATTTGGCTGATCAAAACTGCTCTGAAACGGAGTTAACTATCTGATTTGCTGAAGACTAACTGATTATTCCCATGGCACAGCAGATAACAGTGTGACCCATGTGTAAATAGTCAGGACTTTTAACATGTTGTTCCTTTTGTCAACATCCAAGCTGTTAAGCAAGTTGCTGATCAGGTAAATCTCCTTACATTCACTGCTGCAATATGCTTAACATATGGGATTCCCTGCCATGGAAGCCCGACGTCCGGCCAATCTACCAAATGCTCCTGTTGCTTTAAAGGTATGCTGAACGTCACCCAAACATTCCTTGCGTAGCGTAGGGCATAAAGGTGACTTTCAGGCCTACCATAGTCTGAACTTCTTTGCTACCAGTCCGGAAGTATTTTTTTCACTGTTGGTCTGTTTATCTGCAACCATTTTCTGCCAGTTGAATGCATTTATGTTTGCCATTGACTACTTATGCCTGTTTGCTGACTTCTTTGCAGTTGCAGATAAGTGCCATGTTTTTTTTTTTTTTTTCTTGTATTGTTTTGTGCTCCTTGGGGTTAATGTCATCCAGGAAGGGCAAATACCAGTGTGGGAGACAGATTTCCCATAAAGACTACCACAATAAATATCTTATTTTTGTCTAGAAGCTTCTCATGACCATATGTCTTGCTCAATTTGTCAGGCATTCATCCTGAAAACTCTTTGCAGTAGACTTTCTTCCCTTTCCTTGTATCTTTAGAACCAGCATCTTAAACTTCTCACTAAAGACACAATGGAAAGAATCTCCTGCCCCGAGGGTCAGCCATTAGGGATGAAGAAGGTGAAAAAGGTACAAACAGAATTTTCCACTGTTCAGCCTCTGTCAGGTGTTTCTTCCGAGGTCTTACAAACCTAGAAGTTCACCCGGCTGTGTTGTCTGTTTTCTCTGCAGCGACCGTGTTGGAGGCTGGCAAGGATCCAGCTGGTAGCACATCCGAAGCGGCTTTGCAGGCATCCATCTCGGATGTTCAAGGGGAACCACAGTTGATTTTTTCTGAGGGGCCTAGGGCAGTTTATCCATTTTTAGTTAGGGAAGAAGTTCCTACTAAGGTTCTCCACTGTTGTCCTGGGTCTGAGCCTTCTCAATTTTTTGGAGGGGACATTCCCTTAAAAAAAGAAACAAAAACTTAAGCATGTTTCTTCTGGTCGTAGGGATCCACAAAGTGAGTGACAGGCCTTTACTCAGGGGCTATTTACTGCTTTAATGTCCTTAAAGCCTTCTGAAGAGGTTTCAGTTCCTGCTCCTCCTTGGTCCTCTGCTTTCCTTAAAAGGTGTGGAGAACATGAGGATAAGTTGGATTCTGATGATGAATCCCCGACTTATTCTACTCAAATTCCTTCTCCTTTGGACTGTGTGTCAGAGAAGGAGGAATTTATTAGTCCTGATGTTCCTTTTGAGGAAATTTCCTCTGGGGACACACTTTCTGTGATGATGGAATTTTTTAAGTGAGATTGTGCTCAGGTATCTAATATCCATAAGCGGTACTATGAGTTGCTGCAGTTAATATCTCCTAAGCCTGTGGCTATTCCTACTGTTTTGGCTGCTTTGCTGGATGCTTTTTCCAATGCCTCTCATGCGCCTGATTCTCTACCCCCCCCCTGCTCCCAAGAAACCTCACAAGTTTTATAGGGTGCTAAGAATTATTTTGTTTTAATAAAAATGTCCTGCTGCTGACCCCTTTTTAGTGTCTGTAGCCTTTGATAAGCCATTGCAATTGCTTTCTTCACCCAAGTTATTGCTTTCTGACAAGGACAGGAGAGCTACAGAAAGGCTGAATAAGAAGGTTTACACTTTTGCTACCCTAGTATTTAAGGCTACTAATTATCAGACCCATATGTCTAGGTATGTGTTGGCTCTTATTTCTCAGGCCTGTCAACTTATTTCTGATTTTCCAAACTCTGAGGGTAAAACTTATGTTCTTTCCTTGCTAGGGACTTCCTCTCAAGTCATTCATCATTCTATTAAATGTAGTTATGATGCAGCAGATGCCTCTTCTAGGGCTGCTTTTTGGTTCAGTAATGAGGAGGTATTCTTGGCTTAGGCTTTAACCTCCACCTGATGATCTTAAAGCTAAGTTGATGGATGCACCTCTGGATTCTAAGCTTTTGTTTGGGGAAGTTGCTGCTGGTTTGTTTAAGTCTCTTCAGGATAAGGGTAAGGCCTTACAGGAGCTTAAACATGTGTTTGTTTCTCCTGTGCCTAAATTTCATAGAAACTACCCGCTAAGCCTGCCTTTGTTCGTAGGCAATCCCACCCTTCTACTAAAGGTAAGAAGATTGGCAAACGGGCTCCTCCTGCTAAGGCTACTCAGTTTTCAGGGATTCTGAAGCCTTCCTTTCTGGACAAACCAGGTGCTGGATGATATTCTGTCCCTTTCCAGCTGCATTCCTCTTTCTCTTTCTCTTCCTGGTTGCTTCAGATCACTCAGGATTCTTGGGTTCTGGTAATCATTCATCAGGGGTACTTCATGGTTTGGAAATCCCGACCTCCTTTTATGGGCATTCCTCAGTCTCCTTGGGAACAACTACCCTTTTTCCCAGATGTTCTTCAAAATCTCTGGACTTAGGGTACTATTCAAGAGGTGCCTGTGTCCCAAAGGGGGAAAGCATTCTACTCCAGACTGTTTCTAGTGCCCAGGAAAGAGGGCACTTGGAGACTTATTCTAGACCTCTCTCATCTAAACACTTTTCTAAAAGTGCCTTCCTTTTGGATGTTGTCCTTCCCAATTCTATTTCCTTTCTTTCTCCCTCAGGACTATATGGTGTCTCTGGATCTCAAGGATGCTTATCACTATATTTCAATCCATCCTCTTTTCAGGAAGGTTTTGCATTTCTCTGTTGCTTCCTGGCATTTTCAGTTATATGTTTTGCCCTTTGGCCTTTCTATTGCCCCAAGGGTGTTCACCAAATGCCTTGTTCCTGTGATTGCTTTTTATAGGCTTGAAGAGAAGAGATCCAAATATTTCTTTACTTGGATGACCTGTTGATTCAGGTATCCTCTCCAGGGACCGTTTTGCAAAATCTTTATTTTGCTGTTTCCCTTCTTCAGAGTCTAGTGCTCACTATAAATTTCAGAAGGTTTTCTCTGGCTACTCTGGATCATGTTTTTCTGGGTTGCAGGATTCAGATGGTGCCAATGCTGGCTTTCCTGCCCCCTCCAAAGGCCTTAACTCTCATTTCATTCTTTCAGACTCTTCTTCCTCTGGCTTCCATTACCACCAGGGAGTTCCTGAGAGCTCTGGGTTTCATGGCATCCACCATTCCGATGCTCCCTTTGGCCAAACTTCACATGAGAAAGTTTCAATGGTTTCTGAAATCAGTGTGGCTTCAACATGCACATCCTCTAGACTTTGCAGTTGTTCTTCCTTGTCTCAGACAAGAACTTCACTGGTGGATTCAGCAGTTGTCTCTGAATCCAGGGATCCCTTTTCATCCCCCTCTTCCCTCTCAGGTGCTGTACACAGATGCTTCAGTCATGGGATGGGGGGTGACATTTGGCTCCCTAAAAGTTCAGGGGGTGTGGTCACCTCGTCAAGAGAAGGAGCACATCAATTTCAAAGAGATGAGAGCTCTTCTGCTGCCTCTTCAAGCTTTTCATTCTCTTTTTCTCCAGGGCCTCTCAAGGTGTTCACAGACAATACCACAGTGATGTGGTATGTCGGCAAACAGGGAGGAATGAGATCTTAATCTACTTTGCTGGTTGGCACTTCTGGTATGGGATTTGGCTGTCAAGTATCAAGTGACTCTTCAGGCAGTTTATATCCCTTCCAGTCAGAACATTGTGGCAGACACTCTGAGCAGGTCCTTAACTCAATCCTACGAATGGATGTTTCACAGGGATGTCTTTCTGGACATTATCCACCAGTGGGATGCTTCTCAAGTGTATCTTTTTGCCTTCCTTCTGAACAGACATTTTCCTCTGTTTTGTGCCAGAGTCCCAGGTCCTCCGGTGTGGAACGTGGATGGCCTCTCATTTTCTTGGAATGGGTGTTTGTTTATGCATTCTGTCCCCTTCTCATTCCGAAAGTCCTGTTCAAAATTCAACAGGATGTTCTCAAAATCTTGCTGGTGACTCCCTTTTGGCCATGACAACACTGGTTCCTACTTCTTCTGCACTTAAGACAGGGGTAATCATAACAAGTTACCTCACAAGGTGGATCTACTCTGACAAGACAAGGGATCTCTCATCCATCCTCACCTGTCCACACTTCAACTGACATTGTGGGTGATACGATTTTGATTCCTCATAGACACCTTTTTCTGAGAACATGCTGCAAGTTCTGCAGGAGGCCATGACACCTACTATTAGGAAATCCTACTTATCCAAATGGTAGAGGCTTTCTATTTGGTATCTCTCTCAACCTGAACCCACCTATTGTGGGTGTTCCTTTGGTTCTGTCTTATTTGTGTGAGTTGGTCAATGCTGGTTTGGCCTGTTCATCTATTAAGGCCCACCTATCAGCTATCTCTGCTTGTCTGCCTTTTTCTCCTCCTTTAGCTTTTAGATTTGAGGTGAAACAATTTCTTAAAGGCGTCCATAATATTAGACTTTCCAGGAAGCCTGTTCCTACTCCCTGGGATCTTAATTCTGTTTTAGAGAAGTTGACTCAGGCTCCTTTTGAGCCTGTTGCTTCAGTTTCCTTGCTGCATTGTTCCTAGAAGACTGTTCTTTTGTTAGTCTTCCTCTTACTTTTGCCAGATGGGTGTCTGAGTTACAGGACCTTATGGCTTGTTCTCCTTTTTTGATCTTTCATGAGGACAGGGTGTCCTTGAGCACTAACCCCTCTTTTATGGCTAAGGTGGTTAATGAGCTATCACTGAATCAGTCTATTAATCTGCCTACTTTTTTCCCCTCTCTACAAACTGACAGTGAGAAGGTGCTGTATACTTTGGACGTATATAGGAAACACAGGGTTTATTTGAATAAGACTAAGGCTATTAGAAAATCTGATCAGTTATTTGTTTATTTTCATCCTAGATCTTTGGGAATTGCTGCATCCAAGCAAGCTATTTCTTCTTGGATTTCTAAGTTTATTTCTTTTTGTTACACTTTTCATGGTAAGTGCCTTCCTGCTTCAGTCAAGGCTCATTCTAGTAGAGCTGTGGCTTCTTCTGGTGCTTTTCTCAATGGCTTAGATACTAATTCTATTCCTGAAGCAGCTATCTGGACTTCGCATACCATTATCAAGCACTACAAGTTGGATGGTATCTCTAGAGCTAGGGCTGGTTTTGCTAGTGCCATTCTTCATGGCCTTTTAGAGGACTCTTCTATTTCTTCCCCCACCCTAGTTTCTTCTTGAGCTTTGGCACTCTCCCATATGTTAAGAATACTGCACCAGTGACTGTAAGGACATAGTACAGTTCTATAAAATCTTATGGTACATGTCCTTGTCTTCACTGATGAAGTATTCTCACCCTCCCTTCTTCCCCCTAGTCGTTTGCCTTCATGGATGTACAGATTATCTCTTAGGTTCCTTGGACTGGTGTTTCTACTGGGGCAATCAGTTCTGACTATGGTAGGCCTGAATGTCACCTTTTTTACCTAAGCTACCCAAGGAGCATTTGGGTGACATTCATCGTACCTTTAAAGCAACAGGAGTCTTTGGTAGACTGGTCGGATGATGGGCTTCCATGGCAGGGAATCTCATATGTTAAGAATACTGCAGCAGTGAAGGCAAGGGCATCTACTGTTATGGTAAGATTTTACACAACTGTACTGTCTTTATACAGCTCCATTCTTAGGTGTTAACAATAAATCGCAAATTAAGCTTCTTCCTCACTTCACCTCACAGCTACTGAGAGATGAAGATCTCTGCAAAACTGTAAGAAAGAGTGAAAGCAAAGGGACAGTGTATGTTGAAAGATGACTGACTTCACAAAGTAGTGAGACTCAGTGACCACTCACAGGGTGCATCAGTAGATGCTCTGAGTTATAGGTTCATAGATAAATACTAGGCAATAGGTCTGCAGACTTATTATACACCTAGCCAAAAGCCAGACAGTGACCAAAGGTGAAAAACAAACAGTATACCTTGTCCCTGTGAGGTAGACATCAAGGAATCAGGTACATTAATTAGTGACAATTGAGAACACTGGACTGAGATAGTGCTTTTTCCTCGGGTTTAAAAGGTTACAGCAGCATAAAACTCCACTGCCAATCATGAGCAGACAAGTGATCTGCTGTGGCGACCCCTAACCGAGAAAAGCCGAAAGAAGAAGAAGATGAAGTAGTGTAGTTTTGCACTTGTGCTGCTGTCCTAACATTTTAAATCACTGTCGCTGGTCTTTGCTATTATCGCTGAGCAAATATCTAAATTACATATTTTTTAAAATGTAATGTTGTGCTATAATTGTAATGTGAATATTTATTACATTTTATTCTAGTGGCAATTTTAATATTAATGATTTAAGAAATATATTTTTAGCAGTTAATCACTAATTTTCCACTGAATGTGTGATGTTTAATATTGATTATTGAATTAAACAACTTTAACAATATAAAACAAATAACTATACAAACAATATCATTTGTAATTAATATGTCTGCAATGAAGAACAGTGGATTATATAACTATTATATAAAATATAAGAGAAGATTAGCAAGTTTATCAAGTGAAATAATTTTGTCAGTCCTTGCATTAATTTGTTCCTCTTGATATTCCTTAAAGTGAAGCAAGATATTTTTGAATGTATCTTTACTTCTTCCATACCTTTCAAACCACATGAACTGATCCAGGCATGAGGGAACCAATTCATACATTGTGCCAGTCATATATTTTAGCAGTTTCTTTGCTCTTGATCAATATGTTCCCATATGATTGGCAAAAGTTTCTGTGTCGGGGTCAACAAAGTTTCACCATGATTTACAGTTTTATGTATATAGTTTTTACCAGTTAGGTTTCATATTCCACCATATGCTGACCACTGATCTGAGTTAGTTTTTGTGCCAGGTAAACTGTGATTTTCAATTAATGGCAGAAGTGTTGTGGCATCCCTTTTTTCTACATACTGTGTGTAATTACTCCAATTTATTTTCAATATCATAAATACTAAAGACCCACTTCACATCTTCATTTATATACTTTCCTCTGTTGCACTTTGCACGGACAATTAAAGGCAAATCTATTTCAAAAGTTTTTTACTTCAACCAATACAAATAGCGTCCTTCAACAACTTCCAAGAGCAAACAGCATGTAGAAACTAATACCAGTTTACACCTGATTTGTTGGTAATATCAGTTAAGAACGTGACAGCTGATACTGATGTTTTTAACTACAATAAAAAATTAGAAGTAAAATTCTTGGTGGTGGTATTTTAGATCATAAAAAGGTGTTGACTAAAACCCTCTGATAGTCCTACGTGACACAGAAGAACATCTCCACTTCATTACACGTTTTCCAACAGATTTGTCAGTCATAATCAATATACTTTCTCCACAAGTTGGCATAACTTATTTTTTTACCAATTAAGTCCTTACTCTGTAACAAGCTAATTGCACTTTTAATGTCAGTACACATACTATGAATAGAGATGGAAGATAAAGGCTCCATCATTCCATAAACTTTGATATTTTCTCCGCAGTAAAATCACTTGAAGACCAAATTTCTGTTTACTTCAAATGAAAAGATTCCATATCTCAAGATGATGTTTCAGAGTTTGAAGGCAGCGGTATAACTTTTATTTATAATTGTTTTATTTATAAATACCTATACAATATACAAATGTAGCCCAGATTAAGTACATTGAAAATGTATCCTACCTTCTTTCAGGTTATCATAGGATCATAGGAGATTACTAGGCTATTGACAGGGAGGTCATTTTAAGCCTAGTCGTTTCAACCCAATGTAATACCATAGAAGTGCTAGTCAGTGATTTAACAGAAAACTACATATTTAATGAGGAACAAACTAAAAATATGAGCCAAAAATCTGGACAGTTGAGAAGTACACTTTCCAATAAAAGTACATGGAAATAGTGCATGTATTTTGAAAAGCAAGTATTGACAAGCTATAAGACATGAGCAAAAGTTCAACAAACACAAGTGACTGTAATACAACAAATTTAATCTAAAGGTGATGTAGTGTTTAGAGCACGTTGATTATGTTCCAATATTCAGAAAAAGACAAACTAATTAAGTGCCAGAGTGGCCTGAGACCCAAACTTAACAAATGTTAAGAAGTCCCTGCTAAAGTTTTTAAGGTCAGGTCTAGTATCCAGCAGTAAAATCTGCCTGTACTGGCTAGCAAATGACAGCAGAAGAAATAAAAGATTTGCCTGCTGTCTGTACCAGTAACGTGTCCCCAACTTCTTAAACTTGGTAGAATAACAGAATGCATTAGCATCCATTTCTTGAAGAATACAAACTCTGACAGTGAAATGGATGTCATTATTTATTAACTTCAGTCCCTAGGGGTTTGTCTGAAAACTACAGATTTTACAAGGAACAAACCAAATATATGAACTAATAATCTGGACCATAGCTCTCAACCAAGCAGGGACAAATCTCAACAGAATCAGACACAAATCCTCAAATAATCAGGGACAATCAGGGACATTTTTAAAATATAAGTACTATGAACTTCAGTCATTGATAGAATAACAGAATGTGAATTAATATACAGTTACTGAAGTAAAAGAAGACTATAGCTCTAATAATTGTCATTAGTTATTAAGTACAATTCACCACCTATTGGCCAAAATTCACCAGTTGTAGGAGGGATTAAGAGGGACATATCTAACATTTGAATCAAAATCAAGGACAGTTGAGAGGTATGATCTGGACATCCTGCGAAAATCTAGACAACTGAGAGGTAAGAAAGGTGAGTGTAAATGTAATGGACTATGTTACACTACCTCTCTGACAGCACTTGCTAAGTGTTTTACAGCTTTGAAATCTGAGAAAACACTTAGCAATTTTTTTCCTTGTAACTAGTAGTACATGGAGCAGATAATGCTCCATGCACAATAAATAATTATGATTGTTTCATTGATCATAACCTTCAGTTATATGTTCTTGACATGCATATCAAGATTCTCATCTCGAGTTTCACTCCTGAGGTGAATTTCTTGGTATCCATGTCTCAAAAACATAATAAGTGGGTTATGATTGACAAACTGATCATAATCCTCTAGATATCCTATGGATTCAGATGAGTAAATTGGGGTTTATGTTTTTAGTCTGCACCAAGGTGCCACATTTTTAATTTATTCTAAGTCACTCATAAAAGCATTTTGAAATCAGTGTTTCGAAATAATTTTAAATCTGTCTGTAATACATTAATAAAGTCATAATATTTGATACCTATTTCTCATCCAAATGTTTGAAAATGTATATAAATGAGAAATTTAAACAGCTAGAGATCACAAAATGTGATACCATGATAATTGCAAGCCAGGATTCATAGATATATTGTTGTTAGTGTTATGTGGGAAATATCGCTGTGGCCAGTAGCACAACAGCAATGTTATGAGAGTCAGAGATATGATAACGCTGCAATGGGCAGTATATCATTAGCGGCTCACTATCAGGCCTTTGAAATTAATATCAGCATAGTTAGTGCTAATTATGCTAATCTTCCCAGTATTGACCCATACAATACAGTTCCACAAGCACCTACTAAATTGTACATAAAGACAGACAGACACACACACACACACACAAACACACACACACAGCTGCAAGTATGACCCTGTATAAATATATACATACACACACACACACACACACACACACACACACACACACACACACACACACACACACACACACACACACACACACACACACACACACACACACACACACACACACAGCTGCAAGTATGACCCTGTATAAATATATACATACACACACACAGACAAACACATGCACATACATACACACACACACACACACACACACACACACACACACACACACACACACACACACACAGCTGCAAGTATGACCCTATATAAACACCCCCCCAACACACACACACACACACACACACACACACACACACACACACACACACACACACACACACACACACACACACACACACACACACACATCAGCATTCATATCCCCCTGCCCAAGTACACAAGGCTTTGCAGTACTTTCCCACTGTGTGGTAAACAACCCTGCTCCTGCTATAGGAATGGATGGGTTTGTGTTCTCAAAAGACTGTGTGCACTTTTTCACTTTGCTTCCCCTAATAATACAGTAGAGTTATTCTTTGAATCATGTAGTAACTTTAAATTCATGTATTTAAAGTCATGTATGTAGCTTTAAATTAATTGATTTTATATATTTAATTCAATATTATGCTCCTTCTGGAAAAACATCTATTACATGGTGCTGCTGACTTCAAGTGGTGATAATGTAGAAAACTGTGCTGAATGTAACTCACGTTCCAGAACGTAAGTTATGTTCGCATTCAAAGATGTGAGTTACGTTAAGTCTAGTGTTTTCCATTATCAAGGAGTATAGTATGAAATATCATAGGTTTTTACTAAGCAGGAGACCATTAAGGAGCTTATCACAAATTCTGAATTACCTCTAAGCAATGTCTGGTAAAGTGACTTGCTTCAAGGTCATAAAGCAGACAGATTAAGGTCGAAAGATTCAAACCCTGTACCTGTCAAACTGGAAGCAGCTCATTAACAGGCTAGAGCTTTAACGCTCTGTGCTGACTGCCAGACTGATAAATAGGGTGCACAGCCTTCTATACTAAAAGCAAGTGTGCAACCTTTTAAGCTACTGAGTGGTAATGAAACTCACTGACTACACACTTTGTGCACAGTATCACGACCTATTAGCAGGTAATTCACTGTGGAAGCATTGTCAACTTGAAAATATGGAATTGCTCAGTCACAGCCCCTCTGTATGAGGCTGCCATCAAGCAGGAGATAGACGGCTTCTGAATAACCTTAGTTATCTCTCCTGTAAGCAAAGTCATGGATAAACATATGCAACTAGTCTCTAATCCAGAATCACGGTGTTTGCTTATAAACTCACTGCATGATTTAAACCCTGGGAGTTTAAAACTGCTGTTTGACTGCAATGATTTTTGGATTTTTTTCTAACCCACCCACCCAATTCTGGTTGTGCTTTTAAACTTAGGTTCATAGGGGGGTATATAAATACTAACTAACTGCCCCTTGTGAGCCATAAGCCTAGCCAATTATCCCTTGTGAGACACAAACCCAGCACGGCTTTTTAGCTGCCCACCCCTACTGTGAACTGGGCATTGGAAGCCCTTCCCAGTGCTAGTTCTACTGGACATCCACACCTCAAACTGATAAGATACTCCTATTAGACTCTTAAAGCTTGAGTTAGTCTCTGTTTCATATCATCCCATTTCCCCATTTCAATTAGTGCACACTGAAATATTTGGTGTTAATCTGAATTGCATATTTTTCTTTTCTGCATTTTTTTCCTTGTTTTAACTACAAGTCCACTGTATTTTTAACTTGGTCTGGGAACTTAGTCTTGTAGTATCCCTCACAATAGCTGGAGAAATGTGAATTGCTCCAGTATCTAAGCCTCACTTATTTAATTTCTGCATTTTTACTGTTTGTATTTTACTCGGTCTGGGGGCCTTTGTCTTGTGGTATCTCACAATAATGAAAGGATTGTGAAATGCTACAGGATCTGAGCCACATTTATTAAATTTATACACCATTTGTTTCTGCTTACATTTTACTTGGTCTGAGGACCTTAGTTTTGTAGTATCACCCACAATATATTTTTTTTTAAACAGGAAACATCTTTATTAAATTATCATGCATGATACAGGCCATATTACATTTATATAAATGACAGTAAACCACAGCGATACAATCTCAGTTGCAAACATTATACATGACAAACTATGTGACACAATTGTAGCTGCAAACATTATATATCACTTTTAACATATCCAGTCATTGTTAGTGAGAGAATTTTGAAATGCTGCAGGATATGAGCCTCATTTATCATATTTCTATTGCATTCTTATTTTGTTTGCATTTTACTTAATCCAGGGACCTTAGTCTTGTAGCATCACTCACAGTAGTGAGATAATTATGAAGTGCTAAGGGATCTGAGCAATTATTTTTTATATATATATATATATATATATATATATATATATATATATATATATATATATATATATATATATATACTTATACTGTATTTTTACTGTTTACTCATTGGATTTCTCTCTAGTGCAGCTCTGATAAGCTGTACTGAGCTGTGCAGCAGTGGTTTGCAGTGTCCTGTATAGAAACTGGCACTTAAGAGTTGTAATTTCCCACATAAAGCTTCTTCTCCTATTTTCAAGTATCTAGCCGAGTGTAGAGCAGATAGTTTGCCTGTTGAGAAGCATTACCCCAACAGTGTTGTTTTAGATCACTCCTAGATCTCTTCCCTCAGCCCAACAATCCCAAATTTAGTTAGGTACAAACCGCTCTTGCAGCACCCCTTGTAGAGCACAAAAACAGGGGATCTATAGCCATGGATGTACACTTTCCTACTATCTCTGTAGCCAGCCTGGTGGAAATGGGCGTCTTGAGACAATGTAGCAATTGTCTCATGTTTACCGACAATCATCTTATTCTTAAACAGACTGGCATAGTATGCAAGAGATATAATTACACTATGTCTTCGGGAGGCAAAGCTCGCGCATACAGACTCATACAAATTCAAAACCTCCGGTATTCAACGTTTTGAATTTCGCGCTTCTAAACGTTCGCTATTATGTGGATCCGGCTTCTAGGGCTCGAAATGCTGAAATTCGAGATTTCAGTATTTCGAGCTTGTGAAAGGAACCCATATATATATATATATATATATATATATATATATATATATATATATATATATTTATATTTATATATATGTGTGAGTCTATTTATTCTCATCGAAAGGACACTTTACCGAATATAAATAAATATACATACAAATATATATATATATATATATATATATATATATATATATATATATATATATATAGATATATATATATGAGAGAGAGATATACATACACACACACACACACACACACACACACACACACACACACACACACACACATATATATATATATATATATATATATATATATATATATATATAGGTCTACTTCTTCTCATTGAAAAGACACTTTACTGAATAACAGATAGCCGAACCCACTTTAGCGAACGTGCACTTAAATGAAAATGCACTTTCGCAAAGAACACTTTAACGAAGTATGGTCAGTGGTAGCACAGTTGCATTCATTTCTAATCTCTGTTGAGCTTTTTATGGCAGGTGAACCTATAATGTCGAGAGAACTTGTTATAGATTGGTGCAGTGGGGATAAGGAAATATGCCCTTTTCCCCACTGTAGTGATCTCGGAGTTAGTATATATAAGCAGCAGGGGGTATGGGGGTGCAGGGGGGTTTGCCCCCCTGCAAAAATGTGTTTGCAGTATTTTATTTTTTTTTTTTTGCTGTTATTGTATTTTGATAACTGTTCTTTGCGAAAGTGCGTTTTCGTTTAAGTGCACTTTGGGCAAAGATGAGTTTTTAATGCAAGGAACAAGGCCTATTAAAAAAGTAATGACATTACTGTTGTTGATGTTGCTTATTAAGAGTCCAATATTGCTCTGTGTTGATTTAGTGGTACATTGGTCAGTACAGGAGACAAAGAGTTTAAATGCTTATAGGCATTGATCAAATCACTTGAGTAGTTTTAGAAGACATGAATAATATTATGCAGTGTACAAGCAGTTATGTGGGGGGGGTATGTGGGCTATAATGTGCTCAAGACAAGGATGACAGGACATTGATATCAGGGAAGGTGGAAGCATGAGGCACATGTTCAGATGGTATAAACTTCAATGTTTTCTACACTGAGCAGCCCAAGGTTTAAAAAATATACAACAATGTGCATTGTGCAGGCAAGGACTTATGCTGGTTTTGTACATGAGATGCAACTAGCTGTACACAGAATGGGCCCATGCAGCAGATGTGTGTTTATGTGGATAGGACAGTTTACAGTGTCACGAATGGGCCCATGCAGCAGATGTGTGTTTATGTGGATAGGACAGTTTACAGTGTCACGAATGGGCCCATGCAGCAGATGTGTGTTCATGTGGATAGGACAGTTTACAGTGTCACGAATGGGCCCATGCAGCAGATGTGTGTTCATGTGGATAGGACAGTTTAGAGTGCCATGAATGGGCTCATGCAGCAGATGTGTGTTCATGTGGATAGGACAGTTTACAGTGTCACGAATGGGCCCATGCAGCAGATGTGTGTTCATGTGGATAGGACAGTTTAGAGTGCCACGAATGGGCTCATGCAGCAGATGTGTGCTCATGTGGATAGGACAGTTTACAGTGCCACTATGTCAGAACGTAGTAGGGTGCAACAGTATAGCAGCAATCATGAACACAACTGAGACCTGCTTCCTGAATCTGACAAGTATCTCTTGCCTTTGGAATAAACTTCCTGTTAAGATGTTCCTTATTACTCTCCATCATTATTAAATTCACAAAGAATTGAAAGCTGTCATGTGCTGTGCTGATGAGGTCATAACAAGGTTGAAATATGGATATCCACAGCTAGTGGGGTTTGCTTTCATTGGCCTGAACCCTCTTCAAAAGGAACCTTGACCCCCTTCAAAAGGAACCTTGATGATTGGATGGGAGAAAGGAAATTCACCCCGGGGATCACGTCAGTCACCCTGCTAGACAGGGGTCCAGGGAAGTAAATAGTGTGGGAAGAAATAGCAAGGGAATTGTTATGGCTAGGCTTGTATAGGCCCTAGGGCCGATAGTCTAGTACCAACCTATGAACCTATGAGCAGTTTAAGGTAAGACATTTATTGTTCAGAATAGATTAACAGCATAAAATAATGTAGTCTGACTAACAGAGCAGACTTTAAGTACAAGAGAACAAAATGTTCTGGAAAGTTCCTTCTAATTATAATTCACATCCTTGACTGATGATAGAATAGTACAATAGTACGATTCTTATTCAGAAATTGCTTATACTCATTACATGTCAGGAATATTCTCATACCGTATTGGCTCTCATGACTTCATCTCTGCAGTACACAATACTGTATTCATTACAGAAATTTGAAACAAAACTAACTGCTTCTCTTATTCAGGCAATATTCCATTATATTCCTTTGTTTCATAACAAAGCAGTACCTAGCATTTTATTGAAAGTGACAAAATATAGTTGCTGTACTCATCCCTTTCTGAATACAAACATGTTTCTGGTCTGAAATACAGAAATTAATTTTCATAGTTGTTTTGAGATATTTTAGTACTTTTCCCTCTAACAGGTCTCCCCTTGATTCACCCTTTATCAATGAATCATGTGAAAGCTACTTAAGAATGTGTGTATAAGAGATCTGGGTTTACACCACTTCAAAATAACCATCTGATTATTTTATCTTCAAATTTATATTGAGAAATAACTCAGTAGTATAGACATGATGTGCAGAAAAATGAACATTAGCATAGAAACACAGAAACTGGCTGGAATGCTTGAATGCTAGTACTCACTCTGTTCATTTATATGCATACATACTCTGTCATTATTATTAATTGCTTATTTTGTAATATTTATATTAATGTCATGCACAAGACACATAGCAAAATTGGAATCATAAACACTACAACTAAGAGCCTTTTAAAAAATCTTACTCCCTAATCTGGAGACAGACTGGTTATCCATGCTATAGTGAGCCAGCAGCTCCTCTGACATATGAAAAATGTACAACTTTATGGTATACCCAAGTGATCTTTGAATCTAATTTCACTGCCTGAAATGATTGTGCAGTATTTTTATTTCACACATTCTCCCCTTTCTCACTGAGAATAAATTACCTTTTATTTATCTGCTCTAACTTCAGAAATACCTGTCTTTTTGATGTCACGTCACCAAGGTCAAAAATGAAACTCCCCTGAATTCTTGTTCATATAACCGCTATTTTGCATTTATCCCACATTCGTTCATTGCCCTCCCTATACTTCCACAAGCTAATCTAAAACCTACATTTTCCTTCCTTTTGTCCTGACATGTATTAAAACCATGTCTTTCATAACTGTTGCTTTTTAAACAGAACCTTCAACATGCAGTTAGTATTCTTTTATTTCCCATAATCCATGACATTTTACCATTTGACGTATTTTCTACGATATTCTGAATTTCATTAAATAACTTTCATTTAGTCAGGATGCATTTTAACCAACATGTTACAATGAACATCACTTTACCCTTTAGGCTGATGTCTAATACTGTCATCTAGGAACTGTTTGGCCACATATCTATGCTGTGCATACTGTGATGCCCTGCCACTGGACCACTAATCAAGGAGCCTCAATCGTCATCACTGGCAATAGTGGGGGATGTACTCTGGCAAGATGACAAGTACACACACACTATTTCCAGATGCAGCTCTCTGCATCAAGTGAAATTTCCCTTAAGAGCACACAGAGACCACAGTCAGTCCAGGGCTGGTTTCTCCCTCTGTAGAACAGAGCATGTGTATGTAACTTTAAGAAGCATTTTCAGATGTAAGAATATGCATATAAATAGTGAGCACATGCAGGCAAGCAGTGCCATTTTGAGAGAACAACCAGAGTGTTAACATGTATGAGTGTGGTAGTCAGACTGTTCCTGATGTGTTTGTGTGTAATAAAGCTGCTTGAACAGAACCCACAACCATTTGTCTGTTTTATCCTGACTGGACAGGTGACATGGTGTAAGAACCAGGACTGAGGAAAATAACTTCTTCAAGCCACGAGGTGCAGAGTTGAAAGTGAAGGTATATTTAGCAGGTTGGGTGATAACGGTGCTTAACGATTAAAAAAAGCCAGAAAAGAACTAAAGGTAACCAAAACTTGTAAGAATGATTCATTTTGCAAAGAAAATGAAAGTGAGCATTTGTAAAGCAGAAAATGCATTATTAATCAAACAAGTAGCACAAAATTCATTATTAATGAAATAAAATGTTTGAAACCACTGTATGTGATAAAACTAGCAGAAGTATTCATATGGGGCTCAGAATTACCTCCGGTTTGTATAACGAGCATGTTTGAAGTAAAACAGGCACAAGAAAAGTATAATGAGCATGATAAGAGGTTAAAAGGGCATAACGGGTACAATAAAAGGGCAAATTAAGCTTAAAGAGCAAGGGCACTGCATTTTTTGTAGTAAAAGATCGTGTTTGGGCACAAACTACTATCTTGCATTGGCCAAAGCGATTCAAAGCATAACTAGAGTTGTTCGAAGTATCTAAGAGTGTGCAAAGTGTTTGCTGAGTGCGTGCTTTGTTACAGTGCAATTATTTCAGAGTTTACTGTGTGCAAAGTACAGTTATATTGCAAAGTGTAGTCAAAATACAACCATTTCAAAGAGTTTCTTGCGCTGTGTACAATTTATTCTCAGAGTGCCACCATTTCAAAGTGCTTCTTACCAATGTACAGAGTTATTTCGCAAAGTAGTCATTTTGGAAAGTTCTTGTGCTATGTACAATTCATTCGCAAAGTGCATTCATCTTGAAGTGTTTCTTACTCCGAGCGTCTTCTGCTGTGTGCAGTTTATTCACAAAGTACAGTGATTTTAAAGTATTCTTGTGCTACAGAAACTTATTTGGCAAAGTGCAGTTATTTCAGAGTCTGTTGTGCTATTGGGCATAATTACAAATACTGACATAAAAGTTTGGCATATATTTATGTGTATATGTTTGTACATGATTTCAAGCACCTTCACCACTGTTTGCTGATATGGCAAAGGCATTTCGCGGACCTAGTCCGCTTGTGTTTGATCATAATATTGCAGAGAATTGGAAAGTATTCGAGCAGGAATATGATATTTTCATGCAAGTAACTTTTTCTGACAAAGATGCACGTACAAGGCATTCATTTTGATTAACTTAGCTGGGTCAGAGGCCATTGTGAGAGAGCATTCATTTGTGTATGCACTAGCAGTATATGCAGGAGAGGGAGAAAACCGCCATATTGTTGTACCGGCTGAATCAAGGGAAGACCCTGAGTGTTTGAAATGCAAATTTAGAGAAATGTGCAAATCCCCAGACAAATGTTACATTAGAGAGGCACTTATTTTATACAAGAGACCAAAAGCCAGGTGAAACTTTTGCAGCTTATATCACTGACTTGAGAAATAAGGCTGAAACGTGCATATCTGGTGAACTGAAAGATGAGTTAATAAAGGACAGGCTTGTGTGTGGTGTTAATAGTGCTGCAGTTAGAAGGATTTTGCTTCGTGACAGTGATTTAACGTCGAGCAAAGCCATAGAGATATGTCAAATCCATGAGCTCACAGAAAGGCACACAAGTATGCTTGCAAGTGATAAGAGCTTAGTTTCAGCAGCCTCTAGAGCAAGTGTAGACAGCATGCAGCATGTGGCAAGCAGAAGCAGGTCTCAGCACATGGCAGCTGCAGCCCCTGTGGGTTCTCCTGGGAGATCCCGTAACTTTCTAGCAAGTTCCAAGACTAGCTCAGCAAAACAGACATGCTTAGTGCAGTACAAGGGTGAGTCAGCAAAACCCAAGTCAAATCTTATTGTCAACTGTCACACTTGTGGGTCCATCCATGGGTCTAAAAGACAGAAGTGCTTAGCATTTGGTCAGCAATGCCACAGGTGCAAGAAATGAAACCACTTTCAAAAGTTTTGTAAATCAAGCAAGCCTCATACAGTTATTAAGAAAGGTCACTCAAAAAAGCAAGTTGATTATATAGAAAGCTGCAACCCTTCATCCTATGTAGATGGTGTATCAGTGGTCGGTGAAAAGGTTAATGCAGAAGATTTATTGGGAAAGAATGAAGTGTTTTGTACTGTCCTGATAAATGATAAGCCCCTGGAGCTCAATAGACACTGGTTCAAAGTGTACTGTGATGTCAGCAAACACATTTGCTAGAGTGAGAGCTGGTGAGCAACTTAATTTGTCCAATTGTGCGAAGCTTGTTGCTTATGGAGATGAAGAAATTCAAACTGAAGGTTCAGTAGTGCTTTCATGGTATTTGGCTGGGAACAGTTACATCTTGCAATTTTATGTAGTCCAAAGACCTGTGCAGTCATTATGAGGTCTCAGTGACAGTTTGAGAATGAAACTGCTTTCTTTTACCAAAGCGGTACATCATGTAAGCACATGTTCCAGTTCCATCTTCACTGATGCTATTTTCTCAGAATATGCTGATGTTTTCGATGACAAGTTAGGCAAACCTCTAGTTTTGTACTCCATGAAAGTAGACCCAGAGGTCAGTCCAGTGGTCAGACCAGCAAGAAGAGTTCCAATAGCTATGCAGGACAAAGTCAAAGTCCAGTTAGACAAAATGGTGCAGCAAGGTGTGATTTGTCCAGCCACAGAACCAACCGAGTGGGTATCTTCCATGGTAGCTGCTCATAAGAAGAGTTCAGATCAAATCAGAATATGTATTGACCCATGAAACTTGAACAAGGCATTAAAGAGAACTCATCATCCTATGCCTGCAGTCGAAGAGGTAGCTGCCCTCATGCCAAATGCCACAGTTTTTTCTGTCTTAGATGCAAAGACTTCATGTTGGCAAGTAATGCTTAATCGCAAATCTTCACTACTGACTACATTCAGTACCCCATTTGGTAGAAACAGATTCCTCAGGATGCCTTTTGGAATAAATTCTGCCAGCGAAGTCTTTCAGGGTGCACTGGAGCAATTTTATTTCAGACTGTCCATGTGCTATAATCGTTGACGATTTACTGGTTGGAGGCAATGGTGAAGCAGACCATGACAGAAACCTCCGGAAAGTTCTGGACAGAACATGTGAAGTGAACTTAAAGCGCAATCCTCTGAAATGTAAATTCAGACTACCAGAAGTTACTTATTTAGGTCATTTGTTTAACAGGAAAGGCTTATGACCAGACCCTTATAAACAAGCAGCCATTCTTAAGATGCCAGCCTCAGACAATACCCAAGCCTTATAGCGTTTTCTTGGTATGGATAACTATTTGGGCAAATTTATCCCTGACTTTAGTGAGTTATCAGTGACTTTACAAGAGCTGACATGCCTGGTCCTGGTTGGAACAACACTGGAGAGCATTTGATAACCTCAAACAGCAAATTGCCAACCCGCCTACATTGAGATATTATGATGTACACAAACCAGTAGTTCTTTCCTGTGATGCTTCAAAGTTTGGTCTTGGTGCAGTTATTCTTCAGGTGGGCAGACCTGTTGCCTATGCATCTAGAACTTTTACCCAAACTGAGATGTGGTATGCTCAAATCGAGAAGGAACTTTTGGCAATTGTGTTTGCATGTTCGAAGTTCCATGATTATATCTGTGGCTGAGCTATCTAAATAGAAACTGATCATCAGCCTCTAGTCACTATTTTAAAGAAGCCTATGCATACAGCTCCAGCAAGGATGATGCTCATATTACAAAAGTACAATTTCAAAATTGTTTATAACAAAGGTAGACTTCTTTATCAGGATGATACCTTATCCAGATTGCCCAGAAATTCCATGGAACAGCTTGATGCAGAGAGTTTTGACTTTGATGTCATGGAAGTGCATACTTTTTCTACTGTGAGACTTGATGAGCTAAGAGATCATACAAAGACTGATCCAATCTTGCAAAAGCTCAACCACTTCATCATTGTTGGATGGCTGTCAAAGCCATCCTGTGTACCGCCAGAAGTGCAACCTTATTTTCCATATAGCGATGAGATGCTGATAGAAGATGTCATCATTTTCAAAGGTCCAAAGATTATTGTTCCTACTTCCTTACACATGAATATATTAAGATTTTGTATTGTGGCCACCCAGATTCCGATTCTACAAAAAGAAGGGTGAGAGGACTAGTATTATGGCCTTCTCTATCAAAGGACAGTGATAATGCGCTTTCATCTTGTTCAGTATGCAATAGTATTAAACCACATTTGCAAAAAGAGCCACTTCAGCTAAGCCATATTCCTGAACTACCTTGGTCAATGGTAGACACTGACATATTTGAGTGGAACAATTGACATTACTTAGTGTTGGTAGACTCTTATTCACACTGGTTTGAAATTGATTTGCTACCTAACCTAACATCCATGCTGTTATTGCTAAGATGGAACGTCATTTCTCGGTCCGTGGTAGTCCACATAAAGCTATTTCTGACAACGGTACCCAGTTTACCAGTCAATTATTTCAGAAATTTGCAAAAGAGTGAGACTTTATCCATGTTATTAGTAGTCCTGAGTATCCACAGTCAAACATCCTTCCTGAACTGTACAGAGTGCAAAGCAGTTACTAGAAATCAATATCTTCTTGAATTTGCTTAATCTAAGAAATATACCCCGTGACACCCTACTTGGCTCGTCTGCTCACAGACTTCTTTCTAGGCAAACCAGAACAACCTTGCTTATCAGTTCTAGTTTGTTGCTGCCTAATGCTAAAAGCAACAAAACAATTAAAGCCAACTTTTCAAGAAGCATTCCTTTCAGAAGTCCAACTATGATAAAATGAGAAGATTTCTTCATCCATTGAAAAAAGGAGAGACAGGGAGGATGCAAACAGCAAAAGTCTTTGATCAAATTGGTCAAGTGAGAGGTATATGTGCCAAGCTGAGATCCTACTTAGTGGAATCTGAGGGTATTGAATACAGAAGAGATTGTAGACATCTTCCTGTGTTAGAAATTATCTTGCATCATCATACCTGTGATACAGACTCTAGATCTCAGAGCAACCCTGAAAGTGTTTGTACTGAAGAACATCAAGTATCCATTCTAATTCCTGATTATGTCTCAATTGTCACCAAAGTTGAACATTCCTTGAAAATAGTCTCCATTGCTAGATCCAATTCCAACTTTTATGTCACACAATCAAGTCGTATTTTGCAGACCTAGTGTAAAATACACAGCAACCTGGACATGATTGTTTTATTTGTGTTTAATTTTGTATGAATGCATGTCAAATAATTAGTTCTGTATAATTGCATGTCAAAAGATCATTTATGTGTAATTGCATGTCATTGAATATTGTCATTTAACATATGATCTACTTCTCAAAGAGGGAGGATGTAGAACTGACCATGTATGTAACTTTAAGAAGCATGTCCAGATGTAACCATGTGCATATAAGTAGTGAGCATGTGCAGGTAGCAGTACCATTTTGAGAGAACAACCAGAGTGTTAACACATATGAGTGTGGTAGCCAGTCTGTTTATAACTTTATTTAAGTTTAAGTTACAAAGCCTCATTCCTGATGCATTTATGTGCAATAAAGCTGCTTGAACAGCACCCACAACCGCTTATCTGTTTTATCCTGACTGGACAAGTGACACCTTCTTTCTCCAGATCCCCAATAACACTCCCCACTGGCACAGCTATACAGTTGAGATCTCAGCTGAGTGGCCAAGCCAAGACCTCCGGCACTCTCTCCGTCCAACCAGTGCTTTGTGTCCCTGCCCCAAATAGCTGACACACACTCTTTGAGGTTTGATTTACAGGCACACACACACACACACACACACACACACACACACACACACACACACACACACACACACACACACACACACACACACACACACACACACACACACACACACACACACACACACACACACCTGGGAAAGGCCAGCACAGGTTTATTAGCTATTTCCACCTTTTACCCAGACTATAAGATAGTCATCACTTCCACCAGCCAACTCCTTATCAGCTACCTTAAGGTCTTAACAAAGGGTGTCCAATCATACTGTGTAATGTTAATGTTAATACAAATGGTCGTTTGACCAAGAGCAAGGCAATTAGGAGTGGCCCACAGTGTCACCAAATAAATATGCAAGTACTCTCAAAACTTAAAAATCTCTAGACAGATCAGCCACAATGAAATGTTTAAATATATTTAATAATAAATAATAAAAAAATAAGAAAATAGTATATATTCACAGTTACATCAGAGTTCAAAATCACAGGAAATATTTAAGACAACATTGTAGGACAGTCTGAAATAAATAAAGAAAAATATCTAAGCTAGGCTTTGCTATATTCCTGACTATATCTAAGAGAATTATACTATTCCCTAGAAAGTTACTTCATTAGAGAGCAAGACAGTTGTTGCAGTGAATGGATCTTCTAGTTGCCAGGTCCAAGACAGAATGCAGAATGCCCTGTCTCACTCAGAGTTCTCAAATTAATATTTCAAATATTATTGCTGGGATAGCTTGCAGAAATACATAATTTCTTGTCATCTGCCACTATCCCAGGTGAAACTCCCACTGCTGGAATCTGGCAGTATTTATCATCTACTTGTGAAAATACATAGACCTCAGATCTTTGATAGATGCTAGAAGTCATAAAACAATTGCATTCGTTCATACTTTCAGAGGTAGTAATTAGTTGGCTCCAAAACAATATAGAAAGCTTTTCAGCACAGACTCTCTAAAACTGAAAGATACCATATTTTGTTGTGTAGCCATAAAGTAATTTAATTTCAGCTATTTTTCTGAAATAAACCTTCTGTATTCCAGTTTCCACTGTTAAAATATACACATTTAAACAGCTGCAATAGTGCATGTACATTTCTGTTCTATTCTAGTAGGGCACACTGTGGTTACAGTTCAAACAGCACTTTGCTTCAAAACACACTTCTATACCAGCGGTTTGATATACACATAACATACAGTTCTAATACAGTTGTAACACAAGCTTCTTATAAATCATGTTGATATTCACAAATTACATATAATTATCTACAAAATTCCAGATAGCTATGCTAGCAGTATCTCCCTTTGTCAGACATATCATGGAAATCATATACACACATCCATGTTGTAGAAATCATATACACATTCTGTACATATTGTAAAAAAAACATATACAATACTGTGCATATAGTGGTATTCATATGCACATATAGTACATATTGTGAAAAAAACTGTCTGGTAAACATAAATGTAAAAAACCTGCATTTGCTATTAATAGAACTCTAACAAAATCTTGATTTGCCCGAGTAAAGCTCATTTGTTGAACAGGTAGGTTCACTGAACACACAATCCCTTTACAGAAACAACCTGAAAGCAATGTGTGGTCAAGTGACTTGCTCAAGGTCACACAGTATGCAGATGAAAACTGAGGGAGTCAAACTGTGTAACAGAGGAATTGTAATTCATAGTCTTAACCTTCTGAGCCAACTACTAGACTTATTGCTGATACCGGTTTCTTCAAAAGAAGATAGCAATCAAATCTGTTTTAATAAATGAAATAATCTCTTTATGAGTGTCATGATAAAATAAAACTATAACACAGTTTGACTCCCTCAGTTTTCATCTGCATACTGTGTGACTTTGAGCAAGTCACTTGACCAGACCTTAACAAACTTGCAACTTGCTACAATAATATTGCCCGATTTGCTACTGGAAATCCCTTTAGAACTCACCACTGTTCTAACCTGAAACAACTAGACTGGCTGGAATTTCAAAACCATCTGTTAATCCCCCAACTCACAACTGCCCACAAAATACTGTACCAACCCAATAATACCCCTATACTCTCAAAACCTTTAATCCCATATAATAATCTCAACTCCCTTCGCTCTTCTAGTAAACTCATTGCCAGCTTAACAAAGTCTAATAACACAGCTGGTGACTCTCTATTTACTAATACAGCAGGAAGGAGCTGGAATGTGCTACCTAGTGATATAACACTAACTACATCATTGCCACTCTTCAAACAAAAACTCAAAAATTACCTCCAAAGTCATTGGCTATGTCCTTGTAGTAAACCTGACTAATCAACACCTATACCCTGTTTTTCTCCTCTTCTACCTTCTTCCTAACATTTAATAATCAGTCGTGTAACTAAGACTATCACTAAACCAATTTTTATTCAATGTATTGCTTAAATCCCTCAAGTCTGATGTAAATTATTGTACTTATCTCTTACTAGAGTGCATCTATTCACCTCTATAAGAAAGATTGTGTTCTATGTCAACTTTCCGAAGTGTCTTTGATCTCTGAAATGTTACACTGTATCATATGGTTTTTAATCCTTTTTTACCATGTAATGATATATTTTTATTTGTATACGTTTTTGTTTTGATTTTTTGTTTTTGTTTTTGTTTGTATTTGTGTGGAGCTTTTCTCCCCGGACCTCTACTGAAAATGGATATATATCCAGCTAGACTAGCCCGGTCAACAAATGTAAAATAAATAAAAAAAAATAAATAAAGTGTCTCACACTTTCTAAGTAACTATTCCACTGGTGTACAGACATAAACATGTCCATTATATTCTCTGATGTATCACATTTAACTCTGCAAGTAGTTTTACTACATTTTGTCTCATTATTTTCAACGTATTTTCCATTATTTTGCTAACATTTTGCAAATAAGTTACTCTTTTTCCCTAATTAATTGGTTAATCAATTAATCATTAAATGTTCCTCCAAAAAAAGGTGAGAATTTATTATTTATTTATTTGTCTTTGTTTACCAGGAAAGTTCGACTGGGTAATACCCATTTTCAGTGGAGGCCAGGGAAGAAAACTCCATTTGAAAACATTGCATTGTACTAAGTTTTAGTTAAACACAGAGTAGTTACATTTCTGTTTAGCTTTGTATACAAACAGTAGTTACAGTTATACATTCTAAGATTTTACAGAGGTGGAAGTTACTAAAGAGAAAGCCTACATGCAGATTAGTGGATTGTACAGGTAGCAATTATGTATAAAAATTGTTTTGTCATTTCAGTGAGAGGTTGAGAGTATTCTGTTTAAGGAAAGTATTTGGAGAGTATCGTATGGTGAATGCAAATTCTTAACCTAGTGATGAGCATTTGCAGGACCAGGATTGGTTAAAATGTTGTTTATGCAGAGGTTTAAAACTACTGAGATTGTTAGTGAGTTTTATTTGTGTGGGGATAATATTCCAGAGTTTAGCAACATATTGGGAGTAGCATGAGTCTCTTGCAACATTATTTGACTTATTTGTAAGTAATAAGAATATGTTACTAGAGTGGACAGTAGGGCAATAATACGTTTTGTAGTGCAGGGCATTTTTCTGGATGACGAATGAGATTGTGTGCTGTAGTTATGAATATGTTAGGTAGTTGTGTAGTTCAGGCCATTTTAATTGCTTTAAGCTATGACAATGGTGGGCCCTATGAGGGAGACTGGTGGCAAATGTAGCTATTTTACTGTAGCAAGAGGCAAGTTTCTTTCTTTGAGTATTGTTTAAGTTTATTAGTGTAGGAGCAGCGCATAAGAGTTAGCAATAAGAAGGTGCTGGCTAGAGTTTTTTTGCAGTATCTGTAAGGAATCCACTGGTCCTATAAAAGAAGCCTAGTTTCTAGTGTGTAGATTGAATGATGTACAATATAATCTTGTCATATCTGAGACTGTCATTTATTAAAATGCTTAGAAGTTTACTGTGGGTTACAGTTTCAATGACAATATTATTTGCTGACTTCATGGTAAAATATTGTTTTTGATTTTGGCAACTTTTTGAGGTAAAAAGTATAAACTTACTTTTCTTGGGGTTGAGCAGGAGTTTTGATTCTTGGAGCCAGGTTTCTACAGAAGGGAAGGATTTTTGGGTAATGTTTTAGAGCTTATTTATTGCTGAGGCTGCATATATTAATGTTGAGTTGTTTGCATACTGAACTAAATTAGCATGGTGAAGGCAGAGATATGGAAGTCATTAATAAATACATTACATAGTAGATGACCCAGAATTGAGCCCTGAGGGAACCTGAAGTAGCTTGTTGAAAGGATGAGAAGGCTTGTTGCCATTTAACGGCTTGTTGCCTTCCAGATATGTAACTAAGAAACCATAACAAGGAGTATTTTGAAAGTCCTATTGAGTAGAGTCTAAAAACATGGTGGACACAAGCAGACCAACATTTCTATGTCGGTTTATTATACTGGTAAAATGTAGTAGAGCAGTAGTGGCGCTGTGCTGGGGCCTAAAGCCATGTCGTGTTTCTGAGAGCAGTTTATTTGAGGTTAGGTATTACATCAGCTGCATATGGATGTATTTCTCTAATATTTTGGAGAGGAGAGAGAATCACTATCTGCTATAGTTATTAAGCTCTGTAGATATGCCACCTTTGTGTAGTGGTATGATGAAGGATTTTTCCCAGTGATTGGATACATCTTTCTGCTATGGACCTATTAATTAGTATGGACACAGGGAAGGCTATGTCTTCTGCAGCCATTTTTAGATAGTCTGATGGTAGTTGGTCTACAGCTATGGAAGTAGTTTTTAATTTAAGGAGCAACTTCATTATGATCGAGGTAGATACTGGACTAAAACTGAAGAGTTGTACATGGTTTTGATTGGACAAGGGTAGAGAGAAGGGGGAAGATGTATTAGTATCTAAGAGAGATAATATTGATTGTATAAGGTAGGAATTAAACTGTGTGGGAATAGTCTGTCGTATTGTCTGTTTTTGAGAGGTAGTGGTGGCCTTGCTAGGGTTGAGCAGTTTATTTAGTGATGAATTGCTAATAACAGATCTACTTCTGCTTACCAAAATCCCACTTCATCGAACTTCATAACGACAAGACGAAGTTGCCAAAGATGTAGTTTCACAAACACCCAGGTCACCGTAAAATAACTCTGGGAAACGAACCACTTGTCCAGTAACAGTTAACAGAAAAGCGAAGCAAATCAAACCCACCCAGGTGGGGGCTTCACCCTCCCCAACTAAATATACCAACTCCAAGATTGCACTATAGTGGAGAAAAGGGCAAAGTTCGCCATGGTCAAGTGGTTAGCTTCCCAGAGTTATTTAACGGTGATCCAGTTGTTTATGAAACTACATATGCCAGTAAAACATTTGCTTCACTTTCCTATAGCAACTGTAGTAATTTGCATTACTTACTCATCTTACATACTACTTATGCCTGTGTACTTACTCATCTTACACACTACTTATGCCTGTGTACTTATCTTGCATACAACTTATGCCTGTGTACTTACTTATCTTATATACTACTTATGCCTGTGTACTTACTTACATACTACTTATGCCTGTGTACTTACTCATCTTTCACACTACTTATGCCTGTGTACTTATCTTACATACTACTTATACCTATGTACTTACTCATCTTACATACTACTTATGTCTGTGTACTTATCTTTCATACTACTTATACTTGTGTACTTACTCATCTTACATACTACTTATGCCTGTGTACTTACTCATTTTCCATACTACTTATACCTGTGTACTTACTCATCTTACATACTACTTATGCCTGTGTACTTATTCATTTTACATACTACTTATGCCTGTGTACTTACTCATCTTCCATACTACTTATACCTGTGTACTTACTCATCTTACATACTACTTATGCCTGTGTACTTACTCATCTTCCATACTACTTATACCTGTGCACTTACTCATCTTATATACTACTTATGCCTGTGTACTTATCTTACATACAACTTATGCCTGTGTACTTACTCATCTTACATACTACTTATGCCTGTGTACTTATCTTACATACTACTTATACCTGTGTACTTACTCATCTTCCATACTTCTTATACCTGTGTACTTACTCATCTTACATACTACTTATGCCTGTGTACTTACTCATCTTACATACTACTTACGCCTGTGTACTTACTCATCTTACATACTACTTATGCCTGTGTACTTACTCATCTTACATACTACTTATGCCTGTGTACTTACTCATCTTACATACTACTTATGCCTGTGTACTTACTCATCTTCCATACTACTTATACCTGTGTACTTACTCATCTTACATACTACTTATGCCTGTGTACTTACTCATCTTCCATACTACTTATACCTGTGTACTTACTCATCTTATATACTACTTATGCCTGTGTACTTATCTTACATACAACTTATGCCTGTCTACTTACTCATCTTACATACTACTTTTGTCTGTGTACATATCTTACATACTACTTATACCTGTGTACTTACTCATCTTATATACTACTTATGTCTGTGTACTTATCTTACATACAACTTATGCCTGTCTACTTACTCATCTTACACACTACTTTTGTCTGTGTACATATCTTATATACTACTTATACCTGTGTACTTACTCATCTTATATACTACTTATGCCTGTGTACTTACTCATCTTACATACTACTTATACCTGTGTACTTACTCATCTTATATACTACTTATGCCTGTGTACTTACTCATCTTACATACTACTTATGCCTGTGTACTTACTCATCTTACATACTACTTATACCTGTGTACTTACTCATCTTACATACTACTTATACCTATGTACTTACTCATCTTACATACTACTTATGCCTGTGTACTTACTCATCTTACATACTACTTATACCTGTGTACTTACTCATCTTACATACTACTTATGCCTGTGTACTTACTCATCTTACATACTACTTATACCTGTGTACTTACTCATCTTACATACTACTTATACCTGTGTACTTACTCATCTTACATACTACTTATATCTGTGATTATTTCAATATTATCTTTACTGGAGCTTTTCTCCCAGGCTACCACTGAAAATGGGTACCATTGCCCAGCTGAGGTTTCCTATTAAACAAACATTAATGAATACATCAATAGATTAACTAACTAACCAACTAACCAACTAACTAACTAACTAACTAACTAACTAACTAACTAACTAACTAAATAGCTATTTAATAAGAGAAAAGTTACATACAAGGCTTAGGGCTTAAAGCTGATGAATTCTTAGAAACTAAATGCTGGCAAGAATATGAGTCACTATCAGGAACTGTGAAGCACAAAGACAGATTTTGTAATGTATTATACTGGACACGAATGTCAGCATAACCTCAACAAAAAGTTTATAACCTTTATAATAATAATATTTCAAGAGAAGAGGCTATTTTTCATTCCATTACAGGAAATTAATGGCATAAAGTGGAGAAAGATTTATTTCAGCACCAAGACTGCAAACTAGGACAAAAATCTGTGCTGAAGAATGAAATACAACCATACTTTCCATTTAAATAAGTGATTAGTTATAGGGAAGGCTTTATGTTTGAGGCAAATAACTTAATAGTGACTAATTTGCAAGGGAAAGTTGCTGACAAGAACAGGTGAGTCATAGTTAGAAATTATAAGGTGTAACAAAACAACTCCTGATGTGTTGCACTGCCCAGAACAATGAGAGTACCACAAGTTTCCTCACAGATAAAACCAGATGCAATGTCTTGAAGCAGTGTGAGCAACTAAAGTCATCTGCTGATGCAAAGAAACTGCAGACATATGGCCAAAAACAAATTTGTTGCAGTTAGAGTAGCTATGCTGTGTGTTTGTGATGTCTCCCTATCTAGAGTAATGAGAGAATTATTTGGACAGATATCCAGAGTGGTGTCCCAAGAGGCATTTCCACCAGTAGCTGAAAAGGTCCAGGCCCAAACAGGCCTACATCTAAAGACACTATCTGATGACATGTTACCCTAGGAGATTTTACTATTTTTGACCCTTTTTGCCTGAGTTAGTCACATAAGTGTTTAGGGAAATATAAGATGAGATGACTCAAGAGACATTTCTGCTAGGAGGTGAGAAGAAGACTGGAGTTCATCCCAGTGTAAAATATCTAAAAATGTTCTGCGAACTGTTGTTTTCAAAAAAGATCTTGGTACATCAGCATCAAAAACACAGATAACAAAGCTTGTTAACTTTTCAAGAGTATGAAAGATTGTTCAGAAATCTAGCTAAATGCTTAGAGACGGGATAATAAATATTTGCAAAAAATATACCAAGTGTGTTGGCTTTGTATCAGAAGAGAGTGAATATTTTATGATTAGAGAAACAGAAATCTCAAAGAAATAGTGTACCTGGTATGGTGCCTGGATAAAAATGTTTTACATGTATAGTTACATATATACAAATACACATGTATACCACACCCACGCTGGGTAGTTCAAAAGACAGGAAAATATTTAGCTTCTGCAAAAAATGCTTGATGTAACATGTACAGACATATCTTTAAATTACTGGTTCCTTCCCTTTAGCCTTATTCTGATTCTCATGTGCATATTGTGTGTTCTGGTTCTCTGTGCATTATTAAAGAGAAAAGTAAAAAAAACTTCGAAGCTCTGGAACATACTCCCCATCCACACAAAACAAAGTTCATCTCTGTCCATATTCATTTGAATCTCTGATGAGAAACAGAAAATTTACCCCAAGACTGCCCCTGAACTACTCATGAACTTGTTGTCCAATGATTATAGGATCATAAGATCATAGGAAGTTACTAGGCTATTGGCTCTGAGACCCTTATAAGCCTAGCCAAGAATTTAGTCCATGTTTAGCCAAGTCAGCACCCGATGCCACAGTCCAGTAGGGACACAGGTGGAATCCCAGGGGTGTATTTTCTTTTTCCCATCCAGTTATCCAGGTTGCGCTTAAAAAGGAATAATGAGGTACTCTGCTTGATGTGGAGAGGGAGTCTATTCCACAGATGGGGGAGTCTCTGGCACACAAATCTGTCCCGTCAGCCGGTCCTATTGATGTCATAGACCAGGTTGAGGTCACGCGTGCGGGTTACTCGAGTGGAGCTTGACTTCTGAATATGCAGCAATCCCATCAAGGCGGGGTCTGAGATTGCTTTGTATGCCAGACAGAAGTCACCTCTGAGGAGTCTGCAGGAAAATGTGTAGAGGGACAGGGTTTTTAGCCTGTCAGTGTAGGATAGATGTTTGAGGCTTTGGATTCTCCTGGTGAGGAACCTCTGTGGTGTCTCCAGCTGCTGCATGTAATTTGCGAGGCACATGCCAAAAGGGGTGTTGTACTCAATAATGGGCTTTATAAGAGAAGAATACAGGGATATTATGCTCTCCTTATCCCTGGGTGAGATACCCTTACTTATGAAGTGGGTCATGTAGAAAGCTTTCCATACAATAGAAGCAACATGTTTTCCAAAAGTCAAGTTGCTATCAACCTGGATGCCCAAATCCCTCACGACTGATTGCATGCATAGGATATTGTTATTAATTTGATAATTTGTGTGGATGCCACTCTCCCCAAAAGGGATGATGATGCATTTTTTGGTATTCACATTGAGGCCATGTTTCTGGCACCCGTCATTTGTTTGGGTGAGACCCTCTTGGAGGATGTCCACATCACTAGGAGAACTGACGACAGCACCCAGCTTGTAATAATCTGCAAACTTGGTCAGCCATAGCCCATTGGTTTTGGACTGCACTTTATTAAAGTATATCCCAAATAACAGAGGTCCCAAGACCGAGCCCTGGGGTATGTCACTCGTTATGGGTTTACTACTTGAGGTGGGTTCCCCTATTTTGACTAGGTGGGTTCTATCAGTGAGCCAGTTCTGCTACCCATTTGGTAACATATGGGTTGATGCCTAGTTGAGAGAGTTTATCTATTATGCCTGAGTAGAGAATAGTGTTGAGGGCTTTGGCCAGGTCAAGGTAGGCTGTGTGCGCCATCTTCCTCTCGTCTATGGCTTTGGTGACTGTCTCAAAGAAGTTGACCAAATTTAACAAACATAACCTCCCCTTGATGAAGCCAAACTGTGTGGGATCGAGTGTTTGGAAGTTGTCAATGTCCTTGTTAATGAGGGCCATGATAATCCATTCCATAGCCTTGCAGATCAGGCTAGTTAGGCTGATGGATCTATAATTTCCTGAATCGGTGGACGCTCCACCTTTGTGTAAAGGGATGACAGTGGCTGTCCTCCACTCAGCTGGGATGAAGCTGATAGTCAGGCTTTGGTTGAATAGGGTGCCTAATGCTGCTGCAAGTTCCTGCCTGAGTTCATGTAGGATGCAGCCTGGAATGTTATTGGGTCCCATGGAGGCTGTATTTTTTGTCTTTGAGAGGGCAGTGATGACCTGTTCCCTAGAGATAAGGGGAAAGGGAGCAGGCACTGAGGATATCTCCGATTTACTGATGGGGGGGGGGGGATCAGTGGGTTGAAGTTTTCACTGAATCTGTTAGCCAGCAAGTTGTCTATATCTACAGCATTTGTAAATGTGGTGCCCTTAACCACCAGTTCTAAGCAGATCTGGGTGTTACATTTGAGATTGCAGACATATGTGAAGATGGCCTTATGAGTCTCTAGTAGATATGTCCAATGTGGACTCAAAGGTTGCTTTGGAGGAAAATTTTCAGTAAAGATCAGTAAACAAACTTCAGACAGAGGTCAATCAAATATATAAATGCAGACAAAGATAAGTAATAATTCAGTTATTCACTGAAAACAGTTAAATCAAGTGCAAAAAAATATATACTTATCAGTTTAAGAAGCAATTGCAGTCAGGCACAATGCAGCTTCTAGCAAGATAAGCACAAATTCACAGAAAGGTAACTTTTTCATACTAGCAAGATAAAAGTCCTTCCAAACCCAAGCCCGTGGCATTTAGCTAAATACCAAAGGTGCTTAGCTAGTAGTTCCACCCTAGAATGAGTCTGCTTCAAACTCCCTGCTGTCCCAGAGAATGTAAGCAACCCCCCTTATTTGAAAACAGTCGGCCTGAGCTCGAGTACTGTAACAAATGCCTTAGAACAGTAGTAATAATTTCAGCAAAGATTAGGAAATAACATCAGACAGAGGTCAAGCAAATGTATAAATGCAAACACAGATAAATAATAATTCAGTCAATCACTGAAAACAGTTACATCAAGTGCAAAAAATATAGTTATCAGTTTAGGAAGCAATTGCAGTCAGGCACAATGCAGCTTCTAGCAAGATAAGCGTACAAACGTTATACTGGAATTGATGCAGACAAAGTTTAGAGTCATTTAGAAAAAAAAAAAGCTCCTCAATTATGGAGACAGAAAAAAAGGGTAACAGAAGAAAGTCATATGGAGCAAAGGATCATTTGTTGCTAAATAAAGCTGTAATAGAGAATTGCAAAAAAGACAAGATTTTAAGTATGATAGAGATAGCAAAATACACATTTCAAAGCATCCCACGTTCATGGATAAAGAAGTCCCTACAGATGTATAAAATATACCATACACTGATCAATTAAATTACAGTGACCATGAATCAGCGGCAAGCTATGACAAAGGACTAATTATTATCCAAAGGATAAAATTCAAAGAGGATATTCTAGTGTGATTATTTGTCACTGCTGGTGTTTTCTCTTGCCCTTAACCCATTAAGCTGTTTACTTTGCATATTATCCACCGGATTTACTAATCTTCCGTGCAGGACTAAACTAGTCCTGCACGGAAGCGGCAGTTTAAGAGGAGGATGGCAGCGCGCCATGCATATTAATGAAGGCCCACTGCCTGAGCTCCAAATCCTGCGTGGACGAGTGCAGGGGGCGTGGCTGAGAGCAGAGCTCTCAGAATAAACACGCCCCTGCAAAGAAGAACAGAAGAAAGTGTAAATAAATGAGCGAGACCGCTCATAGGTGTCCGCATATCCCCAACAGTCCCCATGTGTTCAACAGTAACAGTAAATTTAAATAAAACGAAGAGACCCTTTTTATTTCTTTTAAAACCCTGAGTACAGCTAACCATAGGTACGCGGGTGTGCCCATCGCTTAGCTACGGTTAAAGCAGCTGAAAAGGCTGAAGAGTATAACAAGGAATATCTATGCAAATGAAGCAGCACAGCAATAGTGTAGTGGTTAGAGCACCTGCCTAACGAACAGGCATTCCCGGTTCGAGTCCTACTACAGCACATTTCATTTTCCATGTGAAATCTGTATATGAACATATTTTTACATCTTTTTGCCATATAACCTACCTAATAACATTTAAATGTGAACTGGAGTATTGCATTAAATGCACATGTGAAGTGTCAGTGTCATAATGAATAAGGCACTAGTAAGCAGGTTTAAGCACAAATAAGCAGTAGTAAGTGTGTTTAAGTGCGTTTGCGTGGGGGTAAGCATTGCCTACACAGATCAAGCAAAGTAGAAGCTGAGTGTAAGAAACTGTAACCAGAGGTTAGCAGTGCTTACCGTCACGCAAACCCGCTCAAACCCGCTTACAACTGCTTTAAAGTGCCTTAATCACTCTGTATCCAATGGCCCATGTTCTGCCCAGCAACAAAATAAACTGCCTCTGTAAGGCTCAAATTCAGGACCCTGTACACTATAGACACAGTAGTTAACCACTAAGCCATCATAGCAATAGATATGAATGAGGTATCAGCAAACTAATCCTCACCACAGGACAATCAAACCAAATGTGAACTGAATCTCTGTACAGTGTGAAGTGGTATAACCTGCTACATAACATAAATATGTGTACTGGAGTACTGCAGTAAGCATAGAATTGAGGTGTTATTGTAATAAAGTGTAGAGGTCCCCAGGTCCCCATACAGTGTATGTACACATGAATCACGGATACCAGACACATATATAACCTCTAATGAAGAATAAATCATTGCCAAATGGCAAATCTAGTGCTATTTAACTATTAAGGAATGCTAATCGCAGCACAGCTCAAGTTAGTAAGTGTAAGCAATGTGTAGGGGAGCCAATTCAATCTGCCCAGTGGTATACCTCCTTAAGCAGTGCCAACCTTATGTAAGCAGGTGTGCCCATAGCTTAGCCTTTTCAAAACTAGCCAATCACGGGAAAGTGTAGGAAAATGGCCTTATTTAAACCCCACAGGCGGGAATACTTCCCATAATTGGTTTTATCTTCCTACTGCAGGCAGAATGGCTGGTATGGGTGAAGGCACTCAATTTAGAGGGCAGCGCTGGGGCATCCAGGAGTCAAAAATCATGGTATGGCTCCTGGTAAAACACCATGATCAGAGACTACTGCAGGCCAGTACCAGGGCTCACAGTATAATACGGTGGACTGGGACAGTCTCGCCCATGACCTCACCAGTGCCACAGGTATCTCCCGGACTGGTGAGCAGGTCAGGCACCACCATGCTGACCTGAAGCGGTGGAGGGGGGATGTACTGGAACAGTGGATCCAGGAGTCTTGGCAGATGCCCAATGCCCCAGTACTGAGTAAGTACTCATTCTACTAAGTAGTAAATAATTGCCTAGCTTGTGTATACTATGGATAGGTATGGCTAAATATCACTGCATTTCTCTGACAACTGCAGATGAGTGGGCTGCGAACAAGCAAGCCCATGTTGCTAGGCTGCAAAGGCTGTCGCGAGGCAGGTTAGTAATCATTCTGCATGTACTGTCATAACAAATAAATATAAGAGCCTTAGAAAGTGTTGTACCAGTAGAAAATATGTGTAATAGTCTATGAATAAAGGTATAACCCCTGGAGTGTTTCTGTTTACTCTTTTCTCATATGTTGGCGATCTGTTCCATACTATAAATAGTACTGTTGTATCTTAAGCTGTGTCACCCACACCGTGGTATGCAGATAAAATTGGTATGAAGTCCTGCATAACAATGTTGGAAGTGCCAAGAGTTCAGTCATATTGTACAAGTTAGGGAGACTTAGAAAACAGTCGAAAGCTTAACATCAATTCCCTGATAGCACAGTGTACTGTGATGTTAGCTAAAATATTTTGTCACACACAGCAGGGGTTTGAATCTTGGGAGTGCTACTAAGTTGTATGCATAATCATACCCCACAACTGTACAGATTTTAATACAATGTTCAGATAGAAAGCTGTATGCACAATTACACCCAACAACAGTACAGAATTTGCTAGAATGTTCAAATTGTAAGTTGTATGCATATGCATACCCCACAACTGTTCCAATCTGTCCAGTATGTCCAGATAATTGGCTCATATCACCAGCTTGGTACCCTGCTCCCCTGAAAATCCAGTGTGATGATCCAAGAAATGTAGGCAGCTGTCAATAACATATAACTAATAGTCAAACGTGTACATAGTCAGAGAATGTATATGGAAACAAACCTGTCATTCTAGCACCTCACCCAAAGCGTATGACAGCAATTCTCAACATATGTTGCATTAACACCTGCAGCCTGTCACGCCTGTATGTAAGACACAAGTCATGCATATAATAATTTATAAACATACCAGTGTACAATATAAGGCCATTGTGTAGTGTAATAATACATGTAAGGGAAAGACCACTGCAGTGACTAAGAATGTTGTGAAAACTACAAGGATATATTAGTTGTTAACTGAACTCTCTCTCTCACCCCTACCATATGTGCATAATAACCCAATGACACTCCTTAACTGGTATGTGTACACCCCAAACTTTTGTTGGGACATATGTCCTAAAGGTTTAAAAATATTCACATTTGTTTCTTTGTATGTGCCATGTTAAAATACACCCATATTGGTGGCCTGTTGCCATCAATGAAACTTGCATGCTCTTGTAATGGCCACTGTTGTCCCATATATGCATGTGTTCTGCTTGCTCTGCAACTGTGTTAAATCTGGTGTGTTGGGTTAATGGGAATACCTATGCATGCTGTTATAACTAATCCTGAACGCTGTTGACTGTTACAAACCCATATCTGTCATAAACCTGTGACAACACAGCTCGTATGGGAAGGCCGGTCCCAGCGGACTTACCTGTCCCACCTCAGATGGCCATGGCACCGGGCACCAGCCCATCTGGGGCCCAGCCTGGGACCACCTCCTCTGTGGGCCCTGCACCACCTTCAGGTGGAACCACTGCAGGGGATGGGGCTCCCACCCCTTGGAGCAGGCGCGGAGGAGAACCTGTCACCCATCAACAGGTCCGGGCTGTGGTGCATGGGGAGCTCAGTCTGGAGTATCAAGAGCGGCTATGCCATCTTGAGGGCCGAGTGGTGCTATTAGAGGGTGAGCCTGCCCCTCCTACACAGCCCCCAGCACAGCCACCTTCGAGGCCGTGAAGGTGCTGTGGTGACTGTCCATGGGTGGGGACCTCAGTCCCACTGTTTCCAGTTGGGGGCTCATGGGCTTATGACTTCTAAACACCCCCCCATCCAAGGTGTTTACCCCCCACATGTGTCATATACCGGCCCTGTATGTGTCTTGTGTGTCTTGTCTGTTAGCCTACTCAACCTACCTCCCCAAATATAACTACTACCCCTCCCCAACATCCCACTCTCACCTGAAAAAAAAAAAAAGGCAATCTGTTCCCACAAAAAAAAATCTTGCCCCATACATAGCTGTCCATTTCGCACACGTGTCCACTGGACACATGTAATCTGGTCTAATTGGCATCACAATGAATATATGTTGTCCTCACCCCTCTCCCAGGGGTTTGAGGGTCCAAATGTACCTGCAAATATAGTGTATATGCACAGCTGTTGCTGTAGAAGAAATGGCCAGCAATGGACCTTTCCTATACCCTTCCTGCACATGCCTAGCTATTTTCCTTACTGTCTTCCCCTCTTTGTGCCCCATTTTTCACCACTTTCCTATCAACCCCCTTTTCTTTTCTTTTCTTTTAAAGGAATTAGCGCAGGGGTAAGCGGCAGTAAGCACTGTTAAGCAGCAGTAAGCAGGTTTGCGTGGGGGTAAGCTATGCCTACACAGGTTGAAAAATTCGAAGCTGACTGTAAGAAAACATAAGCGGAGGTTGGCAATGCTTACCATCATGTAAACTCATGCAAACCCGCTTGCAACTGCTTAAAAGTGCCTTAATCACTCTGTAGCCAACGTCCCTTGTTCTGCCCAGCAACAAATTAAACTGCCTCTCCAAGGCTTGAACTACAGGACCTTGCACTCCATACACAAAGTGATTTACCACTAAACCATGGCAGATATACATAACCTGAAGTTTTCACAAACATATCATCCAGCGCAATCAGTCAACAATACAGGAAATGTATTAATATCATGCCACACAACCTGTTAATGCAAGAAGTCTGGACAAAGTATGCCACACTGTGGGTACAAATAGGGATATATGTCAACTAATGCTCTAATACACTTAAAATGTTGCTAGTTACACAGTTATATGTATTAGAACACATATGTAGAAGGAGATGAAGTCTGAAACACAAAAGTGTTGGCACTAGTTACTGACTTCACTGCTGCGATCATCCATGACAATTGCCAAGTGAATGAGGAACAGGCCAAAATATGAGCCGAACATGCATGGACATATGGACAGATATATATCTGTAAATGTAGACAGATAGACAGTTATATATATATATATATATATATATATATATATATATATATATATATTAATGTATGACTCACAAATAATCATATAACATCAATTGTATATGGATACATACATATGTTCATATGTATGTATATATATGGAAATATATATATATATATATATATATATATATATATAGATATAGATATATATATAGATATATATATATATATAGATCTAGCTATATGAGATATATATAGGTACATACACATATACACGCACAAAAGGTGTCAGTAGCCATACATATGTAGAAGTAGTGTGGAAGTACTGGGTGCAAAATGTATCCCACAGCCACAAGCCCTTTAACTGCCACCTGTGAAATGTGTAGTGTGGCAACCATTCCCACAAATGAGAATACTGACATTAGACATATACCCACCCACAATTCAAAGGACATGACATGACACACAGGTATGCATACACATATAACCTTTATCTGTGTACTATACAATAATGTATGCCAGTACTTACACCACATAAGGTATGAAATATGTAATCGGTGATGAATGCAAGGCCCACACAAAACAGTAGATGCAAGCAATGTGTATACATACCATACTATGCTGTCCAGGCTAAGGCCTTCAATTAGTACAACAGTAGAAACAGGATTTGCCTTCAGGATATGTAACAATCAACAATTACAGATGTAGTTCAGCAGCCTCCAATTACACCCTGTAGTCAAGCCCTAGGGGCAAAAGTAGCACTTGTGTTAATGTCACAGTATATTGTTCATAACATTGCTTAACCTAACATCTCACTATCACACTGAATGACCCTCGTCTTAACAGTTATATCCCTGAAAAGGTGTCATAGCCTAGGTTAATGGCATTGAACCCCCCACCCCCATAAAAGGCTGTACAAGGGCAAGGAACACTGTGTACCACACACTTACCTCTGGAATGTACAAGGGCACCTATGTGTTCTCCAGCTGTTGCCCCCATATATATGGACTTGGCCCAACAGTTTGTGTGGGAGTCCATGACATGAGTGGGATGATAGCAGTAATGCTAGCGGTAAATAACGATAGGCCATTATCTAACAACCCTTCCTGTATCACAGCAGGACAAAGACTGGCATATATGTGGAGGGCAGAGGCAGGAACATAGGGCCATGTTTGCATTATTGCTGTTACGCACCCTGGAAATTGCTGATGTTACAGGATTCGTTGCAGCATACCCTTATGCAGGAATACGACATTGAAATACAAATGGATGTAGCATGTACTGATAGCACTCAACAGACAGAATGCCGCAGATATATCTGGGACAATACCTGTGTGGTGCACAGAAAAAACCTAACAGCCAGTCCCCCTGGTATCATATGGATAGGCCCACAGTTGAGAGCTATGCAGACAGACAACATTCCATGAAAAAGTACCATGTACACAGAAACCCTGTAAGAACAGCAAGATACAATGCACACAACAACTCTACACATGCTGTCTGTAGGTCTGGAACCTTACCCAAATGTGGACTTGGCCTGTGTCTGCAGGTTCTGCTGTAAGAGGTATTGCTATCTGCTGTCTGTAACAGTGATGTCCATACACAGGAAGGATGTCATACATACTGGAAAGGTGAAGGGACAACACCCACAGAAGGCAGCAATTTAAAGTACAGGGTTGCCATGACAGTGGTTATCTGAAGTAATGCACAGCAGGATGCATTCAATTAGCAACTGGTGGACACTGACTGGTGCAGAGGCCACCACCTGATCATGTGCAATACCAACAAAAGCATGCTGCAGTCTATTCAAACCAGCTCAATCACTCTACTGGAGAGATAGAGAGAGAGAGAGAGAGAGAGAGAGAACTTCAAGAAAGGTCACAAAGCTCAGGGTTGTGTTACAGTGGAAAAACATAACAGGTATGTGAAACAGATATGCATTTACTTGCATGTAGTATATGGCATAGAATAAAGGATGTATACTGTGAAAGGATGTATTTGTGCAATCAGTGCTTGTTCCTGTAATGATGTTGTGCTCAACAACTGCACTGGACAGTAGTATCAGTCCCTGTGGGCAAATGTGCAGATCAGCAGTGAATGGCAAAGACGTGATCCATGATATCTGTGTTCTGTAAATTACTGTGGCCAACGGCTGGCGGGGGTATTAATACCGCCATGATAGATACATGGGTGAGAGACCACACCACCTGCAGGACAGTCATGTTAAAGTGTAACATAGCATGCCCAACTGCCATAGCAGTATAATGTGCTTATCTAAAGTTTGTCACCATATATCCCCCCCTAATGTTAGTCTGTGTTCACATGTGACACATGTCTGTGTTGCAGCAAGGCAGAACAGTTCAGCTGTGAAGTAAAGAGAGTTACATGAGTGTGATCCAGATGTTCGTATGCACCCCACATACAGATACATATATGTGTGATACATATTCACAGCTGTGTGTGTCTACAGAACCTCGGACAGTTATACATTTATATAGGTATATAAACAACACATAATGATATCTACACATATATGCACATATGTATATATACATATATATATATATATATATATATATATATATATATATATATATGTGTGTGTGTGTGTGTGTGTATGTCTACATATATATATATATCTATGGGTTCTGTTCAGAAGCCCAAGAAGCCGAATCCACATAATAGCGAAAGTTTAGAAGCGCAAAATTCAAAACCTTGAATATTGGAGGTTTTGAATTTTATGCTTCTAAAGTTCCGCTGTGGTCATGTATTCAGGTAAGTGTGTGTGTGTGTTAAGGGGTTTGGGTAGGGGCTGTGGTGTGTGTCAGTGTGTTTTGTTGCTGTGATGTGTGTGTGAAAAGAAAGTAGCTTGTGTGGTGGTGTTTTGTGTGTGCTTGTATGTAGTGCGACCTCGGAGTGAGAATATTTAAGTAGGGGGTGTGGGGGGCTTGCCCCCCACATGGGGGGTGCAGGGGATTTGCCCCCCTTCTTTCATGTAGTAGAGTGATTGTGTGTGTTTGTGTGTGTGTGTGTGTGTGTGTGTGTGTGTGTGTGTGTGTGTGTGTGTGTGTGTGTGTGTGTGTATGTGTGTGTGTAGTAAAACCGTGAAATTCAAAACTTCCAGCATTCGAGGTTTTGAATTTCATGGTTTTTAGTTTTCGTTGTTTTGCGGATTCCACTTCTTGGGCTCGAGATATTGAAATTCGAGATTTCACTATTTTGAGCTTCTGAAATGAATCCATATGTATATATATATATATATATATATATATATATATATATATATATATATGTATTTATGTCAGTACATGTCCCCTGCCATGACATGTGTGAGAGAACATCACACATCAATACACAACATACCTACACACCAGTACATGGCTGTAAGATGGAGTATGGAGTGTAGCATGTAACCCATGTTGGGAACACATCGCAATTGTTTAAGAAGGTGGGATATAAATGTTGGTGAAGAGTATTAGGCACATATTGGTATGTAGGACTGGTTGGGTGACAAACAAGACAGCATACAGGGCTGGTATATGACACATGTGGTTAAACACTGTGGATGGGTAGTTATATTTGGAATGTAGAGGCCATTGAGCCCCCACATAGGAACAAAGGGAACATGGTGCCCACCCATGGACAGTCATGACAGCTTCTAAATGGACATAAAGGTGCCTGGGCTGTGGGCTGAGCAGGAGGAACATGCATGTCGAACCTTGTGTATGTCTACCGCATGCCTCCAGGTGATGTAGCACATACCCCATGTCTCTGTGGAGCTCCTTATGCACAAGACCCTGGACCTAACTGGGTGACAGACATATGTCTGTGTGCCCTCCCTGAGGTGGTTCCACATAAAGGTAGTGCAGGAACAGTAGATAATGAGGTTCCATAGTGGTCACAGATGTGATGTGGACTGGTAACATGTGCACATTAGGTGGGAGTGGTGTTCCTGCTGGCAAATAACCCCTACACATACTGGTGTGTAACTGTCATGGAACATATGTGGGTTGTAATAGTCCACACAACACCAGAACATGTCCAACAGCATGCATAGATATCCCCAATATCACAGAATGGCAGATGTGTAGCAATCACATAGCAGGTATACCACATGCATATGTGGAAACATAGTGGCAGTGACAATGGCATTCAGGTGAAATACTCTGTAACAGCCCAGCAACTCTAGTGTCCCCACAGGGAGCATGTCTATAAACACATAGCAGAAAGTGTTGTACAATACAATATATGACACAATGGTACATATACCAGAGACATACCACTAGCATTGTGTGAACATTAAGTTGGTGCTGATATTGTGGTGGGAGACTGATATGTGTATTGTATTATGGTAAACCTGCCATATGAGTTGCTCAGACATATTTCCATCATTATGTCTTTCAGGGAGTATGGGGCATCTGAGGAATCCCACCTACAGTGCCGCTGAGGATGACATTATAATCACCAGCATCATCCAGAACTACCAGCTGTTTTTCTCACGGACAAGCCAGGACCAGCATGAGTGAACAGCCATGTGGAACGATGTGGTCCACAGGGTGAATGAGGTGGTAATGCACAGCCGTACATATAAGCAGGTCCACCACCATTGTAGTGACCTGCTCCGCCATGTATGTTGCCGTGCCGCTGCCATGCGGAGTGACCACATTGCAATGGGGGGGCATAACATCCATCCCCCCTCACCAGAGTGGAGGAGCTTCTCATGAGCCTGGTAGCACCTACCCACCCACAAGAGCTACAGACATATACAGTCATGGAGGTGGGTGCTACACACACACCAGACATGGAGCATGCAGGTAAGGTTCCAGGGCATATCAGTAGACTACTGTAGTGTATGCATCTGTACAGGTAGATCATGCATATGTGAGATGTGGAGTCTGTTGCTGTGTAGCACTGATAAGCAGTAATGCATAATCTGTAGTACTGTGGACTTCAGCTGTTGTACTGTAATATTGCAGCCACCCTGTAGCACAGCTGTGGCTACTGACATCAATTCGATCTCATCTCAATGTAGGTACCTCTGGGATACCAGCAAGTCAGCGGCCGGATGCCGGAGAGTATGGTTTAAGGTTATGCTTGGCAATTCACTGTGCATGTCATAGCTAAGGTGTAGGCCATGTACACATCTAACACACCTACCTATAATGCATGTGTACATGTGCACTGACAGAGCACACACATCACTAATGGGATTACAAGCCTCAAACACATGCGATACACAGACCATCTTAGACAACTGTGGCTACACTCCAGTGCACATTGCCCAGGCACAGCTGACATCTGCCTAATATACACAGCTATGTCATACACAGAGCAGTTGAACATGCTACACAGAAAGACATCCCACTCCCTCTGCAAACACATGCTCCAGGGTCCTAAACCTCATCAACACATTACATAGAACATACTGGAGGGATACGGCCCTTTCCTGGGGAATTCTCCCACTCTGGAATAGACTACCCATACATGCCAGGCAATCCTACTCATTGGCCCTCTTTACAAAAACACTTGACAACTGGATGGGAAATGGGGAATTCACCCTGGGTAGTATGTCTGTGCCACAGCCTGACAGGGGTACAGGGGAATAACATTAGTGGGTGGTGCATGGCTGGGAACCCCTGTGGCTAGACTTATGTAGGCCCCAGGACCAATAGACCAGTACTCACCTATGAACTTATGTGTACCACAGGCAACATCAGCCAGGGCTCAGTAATGGTCAATAATGGTCTCTACACTCACCATAGGTACAGTACATTGTGTCTGTGGTCAGTCTAATGGTAGTCTATCACTCATACATGCACCACTGATGATGACATCTGTGAATACACATCAAGCATTCACTAAACACGTGTCCACATGTAATCCAGAAACACACAGAGGCTGTGAGCAGCAGTGGAAACACAACTGACACACAGATACACATCCTGCAATGGTGCGTACACCTGCGTGGTATGGTGCACAGTGAATGCCAGGGTGCTGAACAGATGCACAGCAATGCTGTGGACATGGGTGCAGTGAGTTCCAGGGGGAGGGCCATCACCTACTAACAGAAACCATGCATCACAGCCATGTATAATGTTGGTAATGGGGATTGACTAGAGTTGCACTGCATGCTGCTGAGCAGCACATGACCTGGATGCTGACGTGTGTAATTACAGGATTGTGTGTGATACTGTACTGCACCATCACCTGCTATTGTGTGTGTTATGGGGGTGTAGGAGCTGTCTGTAGGTGCTGTCTGGTGGAGTGTATGGGTTGCCATGTATGTCGACTGCATGTGTTTATGTCTGTGTGTGTGGCCATGTATGCACGTGTGTGTGTGTGTGTGTGTGTATGTGTGTGTGTGTATGTAATGCTTAGTGGTGATGTACAGGTCTTACAGTCTGTTCCATGTTTTCCCTTCACAGGTGGCGAGGTTGGGCTGGGTCTGCCCCGGAGGGAATCTGATGTCACTGATATAGACAGTGACCATGAGGATAGGTGTGTTGAGGTACAGGAAGGGTCATCAGGAGCTGCTGCTGGGCCACCAATTGACATCCCACAAGTATCCACCCCATCCACGCACACAGTCACACTGCCTCTACATACCTCATCACCGTTGGCCTTAGCTGAGGGACAGTCTATGGTTGGCATTGGTCAGAACAGTGTGGTATTTATGGCACATGTGTCACAACACAGCAGCCATAGCCAGATGTCTGGCAGGGTATCACATAGGCAGATGTTCAAGGGTGCTCATCGGAGCACTGCTGGTCATCATGCCCCTGGCAGACATGCCACATTTATATCAACCACACGCATGTTCCAGGCTATCATGGAGGCACAGGCACGAATGGAACGATACACCAGGCAGGGTCTAAGGGTGCAGAGGGCTCATTACACCTCTGTAATTGGCAGCATCCATGACCTAGCAGGTGCCATCTGTAATTACACCGAGGTCATGGATAGACTGAGAGGTGAGACATTGGATCTCATCCACAATGTCATGTCCATGCGTCAGGACAGGGCGGGATGGTTGCAATGACCACATGGACGTATGCCAGCAACACCAGCAGCTGGAGGTCACTGTGGACATCCCACCAGTCACAGCCACTCCCGTAGTGGCAGTACCAGCCCCAGCACTGTGGGGGGGTGCTGTCCACAGACTGTCATAACAGACCATGTGCACGTGGCCCCTGGCCATTCCCAGAAGGGACCTTGATCCAGTGGATGTCTGTCAACCTCAGGGGACAGTACTTAATCTGGCTTTGTACCTGATACTGCCAGGCACAGGTCCCGTGTCCATGGCCAAAGACGGTGAACTGCAAACCCTGCCAGGTACAGTCTGCAGCTGTCTCACAAATCCCTGTATAGGACAGCCACATGGTGGAACTGTGTGTATACAGACACACACACATAAACAACAAACCTAGGGCAACCACATACCTGCACACACGACATCACCAGTGGCCCATAACAGTACTCAGCCCCCCACACACACACACACACACACACATGTTGTCAATTGTATGGCTCAGCCTAGGCCTCTGGCAAACCAACAACACACCCTTTGCATATGATGATACCTGTGCCACTCCCTGACATTCGTAACATCGATGCAGGGACAGGCTAACATGGTGGTGATGCACAGGGTGACTGTACAACAGTGTAGCAATGGAATGATGTGTAGCATGTTGTCAGCAGTAAAGTGAAATGTTAATATCTTGGAAGGTGTAGCTGTGCAGCCATGATGCATCATAGCTGTAATTAACAATGTTGTATTGTTGTAACCATTATCTATTCTGATTGTGTTGTGATTTTCCATGTGCCACATGGCTGATGGGTGTAGTGGTGTCAGCAGGCCTTCTACAGTGGACACCAGTAAGTGTAGTGGGTGGTACACATGCCATGGTTGGGTACAACACATAGAGTCTTTGGTTTGGATGCAGTACTGGTACAAGACTGTGCACATGGAGGTATGTCCCCGTGCAGGTAACACATCTGTTGCACATGTAATCCCCCCAAGACAGGATAGGCACAACCACACATTGCTATATATGCAGTCTGCAATGTGGATGACATTGAGCATGCTAACAGCAGGGTGTATGCCCCTCTCCCCACACTACTGCGATCCTCACCTCAGTAACATGTGTGTGCCCAATTCTGGTGGCATAGCCCTACCCTTAGGAGGGTGTGAGGTGCTCAACTACTGTGAATGGTGTAAACAACAACTAACAACCTGATTACATACACAGTGCAGTATTACAGACAGCTATGTTGGGGGATAGGTGCAATAGTAACTGCAATAACGGCGGATGTGTCCACAACAGCCACACCCAGTGAGTTATAGCAACCCCAGTAGTGCTGCACACCTCTACAGTGTGGAGGAGGGCATTAACACATATATGACCTGTGAAGGACTATATGTCTACGGGATGGCACCTGTGGAATGTTGGCATCTGCCAAGCAGTCCTGGTGGAAACATATTCTGTGAAGAGAGGTAGATCCATTAACAACTACACACATTCCTACATGTGGGATGGTGTACAAAAGCCTGCTATGATCTACATAGGCATTGTACACCTCCTAACCCTCATCTACACCTGTCGTGATTGGGTCAAGGAGGTATACCAGGTTCAGGTTGTATTCTCTGCCTTTGACAAGTCCAACATTGGTGGGGTCCTGTGTGTTAAGATTACCAGTGACATTGGCCATGGGTTCATTGTTGATATGTTTCATGTCCCTGCAGACCAGGGTCATCAGGCTACTTGGTGGTAGTTCCCAGCTGACATGGTGGAGTTGTGGTTGTCCTTACCAACAACCTGCTTGTGAGACACACACAAAACATCCACAACTGACATGTGTGGTATAGAACCCCTGACCGTGGACTATATTACACTACAGCATGGAGCTGTTATAGGACGCACCACAGGGATTACTAGAGACATCCTTCCCCAAAGGTGTATTTCACACTGAATGACATCAGCAGGTTTACCAAAGTAGGGCATTTCAACTGTACTGCGAGTGACTAGCCTAAAATGCATTGCTCCCTACACAGACAGTGAGACACACACAAAACATCCACAACAGACATGTGTAGGTATAGAACCCCTGACCAAGGCCTAGGTATATATTAGAGCACCAAAGTTTCAAAACTTCGAGTGTTCTAATATTGACCCGTTTTCAGTGAATGCTGAAAATATCAAAGAAACAGAAAACCAAATTTTTTCCTAGGGAAAGAATTCGGTTGTCCGTTTCTGTTGCTTCTGTATTTTCAGTGCTGTGGTGGAAAGTTACGGGTCAGGTTCAGGTAAGTGTGTGAATGTGTGGACGTGAGGGTTAGGGCGGGTTAGGTGAGTTAGGTTTAGGGCGTGGGTCAGGTAAGTGTGCGATTGTGTGGACGTGAGAGTTAGGGCAGGGTAGGTGAGTTAGGGTTAGGGCGTGGGTAAGGTGACTGTGCGATAGTGACAGACCTTAGGGTTAGGGTTTGGGTTAAGGTAAGGGGATAGTTAGTGGTGTATGTATAGTTTAGTGTAGGGTTAGGTGTAACAGTTTAGGTGTATGTGTGTGGATTGCTGTTTGTTTGGTGTGCTTGTGTTGTGTGTATGTGTTTTGGAACAGCAAATGTTTTCCCTAGGAAAAAATTCACTTTTCTGTATGTTCAATGTTTTAAATTTTCATTGAATAGGGTTTGATATTAGAACACATGAAGTTTTGAAACTTCGGTGTTCTAATATAGACCCCCAAGGCCTATATCACACTATAGCATAGAGCAGTTATAGGTTGCACCACAGGGATTACTAAAGAACTTTCTGCTCAAAGTTGTATTCCACAATGAATGACATCAGCAGGATTGGCAAAGTAGGGCATTTGAAATGTACCACAAGTGAGTAGCCTATGATACATTGCTCCATACACAGATATTGAAACACACACAAAACATCCAGAACGGCCATGGGTGGAGATGGAACCCTACCACAGTTCTAATTCACACTAAAGGAGCATGCAGTTACAGGACGCTCTACAGAGATTACTGGGCTATGACTTTCCCAGAAGTGTATTTCTAGGTGGTTGACATCAGCAGCCTTGCCAAAGTTGAGTATATGAATTCTAAGGAGTGTGAGTAACCTAAAAAGCATTGTTTGTTACTCAGTCAGAGACACAAAGACACACAGATTCACACACACAGTTGCCAAGTCTGGGGTTAGAACACCTACCTAATTGCTTTATCATACTACAGCAGTATGTAGTTACAGGACACACTACAGAGATTACTGGGCTAGCATTTTCCCAGAGTTGTATTTCTAGGTGAGTGACATCAGCAGTCTTGCCAAAGTTGAGTATATGAATTGTATGGATTGTGAGTAGCCTAAAAAGCATTGCCCTTTACTCAGTCAGGCACACACAAACAGTTGCCAGGTCTGGGGTTAGAACACCTACCTAATTACTTTATCACACTACAGCAGTACACAGTTACAGGACACGCTACGGAGATTACTGGGCTATGATTTTCCAAGAGGTGTATTGCTAGGTGAGTGACATCAGCAGCCTTGCCAAAGTGGAGTATATGAATTGTACGGAGTGTGAGTAGCCTAAAAAGCATTGCTTTCTACTCAGTCAGACACACAGATAGACACATAAACTTGCCAGGTCTGGGGTTAGAACACCTACCTAACTACTTTATCACACTACAGCAGTACACAGTCACAGGACACGCTACAGAGATTACTGGGCTCTGATTTTCCCAGAGGTGTATTTCTAGGTGAGTGACATCAGCAGCCTTGCCAAAGTTGAGTATACGAATTATATGGAGTGTGAGTAGCCTAAAAAGCATTTCTTTCTACACAGTCCGAGACAGAGAGACACGCACACAAACACACACAGTTGCCAAGTCTGGGGATAGAACTACTACCTAACTAGTTTATCACTACAGCAGTACGCAGTTATGGGACACACCATGGGGATTACTGAGTTACAGCTCTCCCAAAGGTGTATTTCACATTGGATGACCTCAGCAGGCTTGTCATGATACTGCTATAGGGAGGGCGGTGTGTGCATGGGCCGTAACCCATTCATGTAGGGGTTGACATGCCACATGCGGGCACACACGGGGTCATATGCCACAGGTACATGCATACAGCTACTAGGTGACTACTTCCTTGTACAGTCATGTTGCACAGCTGGCACGTGCACCACATAGTCTGTCATGCTGACAGATACTGGTGGCTAGTATCTGCAGTGAGTGACACCTGCACCTCATGTGTTTGCGGCCCTTTGGCTGTGTGCTGAGTGGGACAGGCCCAGATAGCTCCTTGTCATGGTCACCCTCTTCCACACATCTATGTCCGTCTACCTTTGGCTTATTATAGTGTGTTGTCCTTACATATATGTCTGTATTCCTATCCACTGTGTGTGCAAGGCAGGAGTGGTGCATACTGACATATGTCTGCACTAAGAACTGCGACTGTCAGATATGTCTGGTCCACTGGTGTTTGCAGACATGGCCTTCATGTGTTTAAGTGTGTGAGCATGCCCAGTATGACCTTTCAGTATGTTGTTGACTGACATTGCCTTCATTCATCTAAGTGTGTGAACATGCCCAGTATGGCAATCTATATTGCATGTGGGGATCAAGTCCAGGTAGTTTGTACTGCGGTGCTGACCTTTGTGTTGTACACCGACAGGTAGCATGCTGTTTCTGCAGGGTATACATCGTCATTTGGCATTGACTGTTGCTACATTTCTGCATAGTGGGGGGGGGGCACCTGACTGCTTCTACATTTCTACACAGGAGTGGGGGGGCACACCTGACTGTTACTATAAGTGTACGTAGGATGGTGGGGCACACCTGACACTTTTACACATTTGCTAGGACTGTACTGGTATGTCGGGTATACAATTTCAGTCTGTAGTCTTACCTATTGTGCTGGCTAGAGGCATACCAGTGTACTACAGATCTTAGCTTTAACTACCTACATATTAGTTTCTGACTTCCTAGCCTTCACAACTTACATCAATCTGCCTGGCCTTGCTGTAGTCTGTCTGTGTAGGCCTGGGGGACGGGTTACCCATAGGGCTCATTCAGAGGCCATAGTACAGCATTTGTTTGTGTTTGTCTACATCTATCCTGCTGGCTGTGACTATTGTTGGGTATGTGCCCCCCCAACAGGCATGTGTAAGTCACTTACCTTGTGGGCGTCCCAGTACTGAGGGTGGTGCTGAAGGGCTGCCTATGTCAGATGCACACAGTACACTCCCTATACATGGTTAAGCACAGGTAGTGTCATGTTTGGCATCCCTTTTACTGTATGTGCAAGTCCGAGAGAGGTGTCATTCCCTGGGTCCCTACTGTGTCAATGCATGTGTTATGCGTTGCCTCTTTGCCAAGGCCAGGGCATACTGGGCACACCTCCTTCTGCCTACTGGGGCAGGCTCAGGTTGTTCCTCCTCCGAGTCAGTCTGTGCCTGTGTAGGGCTTGGCAATGGTGGAGGGCTGTGTGGCCCTGCTCCATGCTGTTCCTGCTGCAGCTGTTTCCGCAGGATCATATTGTGTAGCATAGCATGTACAAGGGCAGTTTGGGTACATGTAGTTGGTGAGTACTGCAAGGCTCCACCGGATCTGTCCAGGCACCGGAACCATGACTTGAGCATCCCAAACACATGCTCTATTATGATTCATGTTTGTGCATGTGCCTCATTATGGAGTTCTTGTTTGGGTGTGTGTGCATTTCTGATGGGTGTCATCAGCCATGGCTCCAGTGCGTATCCAGCATCCCCCACTAGGTGACCATGTGGATTGTCCCCATTGGCAAATGTCTGGTACAGCTGCATCAGATGCCAGATGTGGGAATCATGGTAGCTTCCAGGGCAGCCAGCACACACATTCATTATTAAGCCCTGGTCATTGCACATGACCTGGCAGTTGATGGAGGGGAAGCCCTTGCAGCTGATGTAGACCCTACCCCGCTCACCTGGTGGTGCTTTAATGCATATGTGCGTGCAGTCTATTGCACCCACTACCTCAGGGTATTCTGCTATTTGGTGGAAGAGACGCATATTGCTGGCCAACGCCTCACGGGTGACAGAGAAATATACGTGCTCACCGACATGTGCTGACATGGCATCCAGGAACTGGTGGAGTACCCTGGATGCTGATGCCTGTGAAATCCCCATCATGTCCCCATTTGGCCTTTGGAAGGTACCTGTAGCTAGTATTCTTAGGCCTACACATACCTTGGTATCCACTGGGATGGGTTCCCCTCTGTTAGTTCTGTGTGTGGCCGGCACCACAATTTGCTGTAGGAGGTCCCTGTCCACCCTATAGCGCTCCACTATCTCCAGCTCATGTAGCCCTTGGTAGGTTACCCTGGGTCTGTACACTCTTCTCTGTCTCCTTACTGTAGGTTGCTCAGCAGCATTCACATCCTCACCACCCTCAGCCTCTTGCACATGCTGGTTTATGATAGCAAAAGCAGCCCCTAACATTTTTTCTCTTGCTTTCGTTTTGTAAAATTTCCCTGTCTGTATACACTGGTGGTGCAGAGTTTTTGGGAAAAATAAGGGGGAAAGGTGTTTGCATAGTTTATAGTGGTGTGCCGGGCTGGGCTGCTGCCTGTGTAACTGACTGTTTCTGATACATTTCACCTGTCAGCTAAGCTAGTTCTCCTTGCCTGACACCCCCCCATGATATCACATATATCCTAGTCTTGCACCCAGCTTACACTCTTGGGACCTGCCTCACACCCTGGGGAAATCTGGGATTCACTATCCTTCCCCTCATTTGCATAGGATTGCCTGCTAATACATAGTTACATGTCCCACACTGAGCCTCCGCCCTTAGCAACCATTACTCACTGGCCAGGTTGTCTTATGCCTGCCATTGACTTGCATGGCAGAATACTGCTTTTAGTTAGAATGCTCATTTTAAGTTTATTTTTTTATCCCCCCCCAATCCCATTTGCACGCCGCTGCCCTATGCTTAAACAGCCGAGATCGGCGAAAAAAATTAAAAGTTGATTTTTTTTTTAATTTTTGAAACTGTTTGCAATACCAATTGCCTTATACTTGGCCATTGGCATGCTTCATCAATGATATGCAGCCTTTATTTGGAGCTGTCATAGCTCCATTTTGTATTTTGCAGAAATGTACTCGGTTACTAACAGAGTACATTTCTGCAGATTGCACTCATCCTGCACTGACAGCTGCCAGCTTCCTGGATCACAAATTACACTCATTTGCATGGTTTTCACCTGCAAATTAGGGTAATTTGCATACAGGAGCTCGGTCCGTGCAGAATTAGCCTAAGAGCTCACGTGCACGTCCTGGGAGCTCGTTCCTGGATTGCATGTCAGCCATATTGCCGAAAATAGCTCTTAGACTAATCCTGCACGCTATAAGGAGCTTCATAAATCTGGGGGTATGTCTTGGTTAGAATTTGGCTTCCAGAAAACAACCTTGTTTAAAGATTTTCCATCTGCTTTTTTGTGGATGAGGTGATGAAAGCACAACTGCAAATGGTAAAAACTTTCTCAGTTAATATAAGAATGCCATTTGGTCTTTATAATTGTGCAAAAAGCAACATTTAAAACAGGAAAGCCACAGCACCAAGAAAAGATCAACCTAGGACAGGAATGAAATATAAAGGAACTTGAGCAGGTGGGAGTGTAAAAATATTTGGGAATAAATGAAGGGTACAATATTAACAAATGAGAATAAAGCTCAGCAAGGAATAATTGAAAACTGACTTGATATCTTGGAATAAAGTCCAAGCTATATCTCAATTTGCTCTTCCTGTTCCGATAGCTTTGGGATAATTGACATGCCCCAAAAAAGTACTGAATTGATTGGACATGAAAACAAGAAAATTGCTTCATGCTCAACAAATGATGTACAAAAATCAGTGCATATCAAGATTGTATATTTCGTGTTCTGAAGGGGGTATAGGCCTCCTTGAATTTGATTATATGTATGGATCTACAATTGTAGGACTGCATACATATCTGCTAACTTCATCAGATCCAAACATAGTGAACGTTTTTAAAACATGAAGAGAAGTCTAAGATTACATCTTTGGTTAGTTTGGCAGCAGCGTTTCAGTTTCAGGCGGGGAATGGAAATCAAACGAGAAGTAGACAAAAATCAGACAGCAAATGAATGTGCCAACAAACAAAGGCACAAATATAAGGAAAAGGATCAGATGAGAAGGAAAGAAAATAGAAAAAAAACATATAGTGGCAAGTAGAGAGATCACCTGGAACAACCTCATGTTAACCAAGATTTGATGCAGGTATGGTTTAGAAGACGTGAACTGAAACCAAAAGATGAAAGGATAATAATGGCAGCACAGGACTGTGGACTAAGTGCACCTCTCAACTGTACAGATTGTCGCAGAATGTCCAGATTTTTGCCTCACATTTTTGGTCTGTTCCTCATAAAAATTTTGTTTTTTTGGCAAATTATTAGGATGATTTAAGGATTAAAGTCAATAAATAATGACAATCATTTGTGTTTCAGACTTCATAGCCTTCAGAAAATGTATGGTAACACAAATCCTGTTATTATAGCAATTTTCTAAGTTTATAAGAGCAATATTTAAAATGTGTCCCTATTTTTGGGTGTTTGTCCCCCCATTTTGTCAGGCTTTGTCCAGATTTCTTACTGTAAGAGGTTGAGAGGTATGGATTGGTTTACAAAATCCATCTATAGGGTGCGAGAAACAGACAAATGCAGGTTTTGTAAAAAAGAACTGGAACAGTCACACATCTTGCTGCTGTGTGTGATGTACTCAAGGCAGAGGGCCTCTACACTGAAAGGCACAACACTGTGGCAAGACTGCTGCATTGGGGATTGTGCAAACACTACAGTATAGAAGTTGGCGAGAAGCATTGGAAACATGAACCACACGGCATTATTGAGAATGATGACATGTACATCACATGTAATTACCAGCAGTTCTTGCAAGAAAGCCAGATATAGTAGTCCATGAAAAAAAGGCAAAACTAACATTGATAATTGAAATTTCTACACCCACTTATTACAGTACCATATTTATAGAATGATGCAGCATCATAAAATACTAGGATGTGTGTGCAGAAATGACAGCATTGTTGAAAAAGGGCACCCAGACAGTTCAAACAGCAGTAGCAACAATGGGTATAATAAAAAAAGAATTTATAGTCATACTTAAATATGCTACGGATACATGCTATCCTATCTGAATTACAGAAGAAGGAAATTCTGGGCACATTGTGGGTACTGAGAAGATCACTCTTGGTTAACATGAAAGACTGAAACAATAATAATTTCAGGATCTCTAATTGTACCTTGACTTAGGAACGGGGTCCATACCCATCATTATATTAGAAACCCAAAAGACTTGTAGAAATTCAACTGAATTGCAAATGTTACAGGTAGAGAAGAGGTACCCAGTCAGACCTTCATGTGCTAGTGCACTACATGGCGGATGAAGTGGAAAGTACATATTCCACTGTGGTATTCTTACACTGCACTGAGATCCAGTGCATTCTAAACAGACAACAGGTTATCTGTACACATATCCTTGCAAGTGCTCTTACAGCAGTATCTTAACAAAAGCAGCTCAGACCTACACATCTCTTTAGGTTAAGTCCATCATGTACCATAATATATTTATCATGGGTAAACAAGTAACTGATATACTATCTGTCACGGCATTTGGCACCAGGACTAACTTGATCATAAACAAAACGATGGGAAAGTTGGAATGGCATAAGCCATAACATTATATTTGAAATACATTTTTCTAAACAAATTCTTAACATGTGGTGGGAAGTTATTTCAATGTACAGAGGCCAGAAGTGAAGAAATGCTTGCCTCATTTTCATTTTCTCATACAGAACCTCATATAGACCTTAAGCTTGGAATTTGGGAGAGTTGGCTAGGACTTCTTATGATTTTAAGTCATTCAAATAAGAAACATACAGAGTTATTTATTCATTATACTGTTAATCGAATACCATAGTATAAGTTTCCTCATCTCATCTAGTGTGAGCCACCCTGCTCAGCAATAAAACACATTATATTATGGGTAGTTACTGTTAGTTGCTATAGGCATACACATTTATTAAAGTCTACTACCTTCAACGTAAATGCATTTTTCTGTATTTTTCTCTTAAGTAATCAGTTGTCCCATTATCTAGATGGTCTATTTGTTCTCCATGGGTGAGAGACTGGTACTGGGGCATCATCAGGGTTATTATCCCCATCCCTGTTGCCCATCTCAGAAGCTCGACACACGATATTCTTACATTGCTTTCCCAATGACTCAAGGATGTTTCTGCTTATGGGTTAAATTATGGAGCAAATATGCAGATTGGTGAGCACGTGTTCTGCTTTCACTACTTCATGCAGTAATACCTGACTAGTGGCTGGCAGTCATGTATTGTGCTAAGCTGCATCCTTCCTAGCTCTAGCCATTCATGACTATCTTTCTGACCTGTTTCAACGCCACCCATGTTGCTAACTGGTCCCAAGTTGTCTGTGTCACAGTCAAGGCTTCATCCTCTGTGCTACAAATCTAGTTATATGAATGCAAGTTTTGAAGTGAAAGGAGCAAGGAAATGCTCATTGTAACAAAATAACTTCTTAGTGTAAGTGTTTTTAAATATCTGCTCTTAGGCGCCACTTTACTATATACAGTAAGCTCAGTGTTATACTTAAGAACCTGACATGTACAGGGGGTGCAAATGCATCAATTTGTTGTCTGACTTAGTGTAAAACATTTGATAAGATATGGCATATTATTCAAAACTTTCAATCTTGTTATTTTTAAAAAAATTCTTGAACTAGGCAACACAGAAACACGTTTTATTCTTTATGTGTCTACTTGGTGTCAGTGCAGAACTAGGTATAAATTGATTATTTACTTCAGAAAGAGATGTGAAATTACGTCAATTAATAGAGGCACTAGTGCTGTTTTTTTCTTTTGTCTGTAAGACATTTTAAAGTAATTTAATTGATAATTATTTGTCTTCTTCTCTTAATTCCCCTTGAATATGCCTTGTCTTACATTTGTTTAGAAAGTCAAGGATACAACTTGACGCAAAAAAGTCTACCTAAGTGAAAAAAGATGTATTTCGTAAATAAAAATAACAATGAAATTGAAATAAGTTCAGGATCCAAGAATGGAACAACATGAAAAAAGCAGTACAGGCTGGAGGATAAAACTAAGAGAGGGATTTATGAGGTGCTGAAGGTATAGGGCAGCTATTTGGCTTGGACAACTTTGTTATAGCAGAGAATGTGAGTGTCTGCCAGAGAAAGGAGGAACTTTAATGGAAGAATAAAGGAGACAGAGGTGGTAGCAAAGACAGAAAGGCACTGGAAAGTAGGAGGTAATAGGAGGCCAATAGACAGGATAGGGTAAGAGATGGAAGGTAGAAGTGTGGCAGACATTAGCAAAACAAGGGCAGTGGTCATCAGAGGACTACAGTCAAGTGAAGTGTCACAGAGTAAGATGAAGCGAGAAAGTGTGAAAAGTAGCCACAAAAGCTAGGGCAATAAGAAGAAGAAAGCCAAAATGGAAGGATAGAGCAGACAGAAATGACAACTGATGATGGGGAGACAGAAAAAGAAGTGCCCATGCAGGACTTAATACTACAAGACAGCAGAAAGGAAGTGAGCTGGAAGAGGTACTCACTTGATATATGGAACATATATGGATAGAAGGCAAAAGAGACAGAACAGAGGAGAGGCTATGTAAGAAGAGAGCAAGAGGCAGAGAAAAGGGATTAAATACATCAGAGGAAGGCAGTCAACCCGCCAAATAGTGAGAAGGGTTGCAGTGGTGGAAGTGGAGTAGAAAGGCTATGGATAGAAGGGCTAGTAATATGGGGCAGGATGTGAAAGAGATATGACTCAGAGCAGGGAGAGAGAATAAGGTTTTTGTGACTGAAGACTTAGTCACAAAGGAGATTAACAGTCCTAGAAAAGAAGAAATAAGGTACCACAGTTCACTGAAGCCAGTATCTGGGTTTATTCTCAGTAAACAGTGGGAGGAGATGATCAAAGGGCCAACCAAGTAGGACAGGTGAGGACGTACTATAATGTACGTACATGTCAATGACTTTTTGTAGGAGACAGTTGAGGTGACAGCAATCAAGATTAGAAGGTAATAGATGCAAGAATAAGGGACAGAAAATAACATTCTTAGTTGTGTTACCTGTGACAGCAACCAATCCACTGAGGATGGTAAAAATTAAGGAGTGTAATGTGTGTTTATGGCATAGACAATGGATAAGGGCTTGGGACTGGTAACAGAATGGGGGAGACCTGGCAAAGATATCAGCTCTGCACAAGTGATTGGCTTCATCTTAGCCAAGAAGGGGCAAACGTTCTTAGTGTTGTTTGAAGGGCTGCTTCACAGTCATCATAGCTTTAAACAAAGGTGGAGGGGGGGTCACAAAAGGAGGGGAAAGTTCCAGGTATTCTCTAAGTCAGTAGGTGGTAAAAAATGAAGAACAGAACAGAATAACATACAAGGGTGAATTAAAGCTTAACTGGATAGTATTTCTTTGCAAAACAAGGAACTTTGGTAGGATGATTGGTGACTTTTTATTAAAATCACAAAAAATGCAGTTTGTAGGCAATATAAGTATATACAGAAAAAATAAAGATAGAAATTATTAAAGAGACAGAGAGAAAAAAGAAAAGAAAACAACCCATAATCCAGTTCTAAGATAATATAACAGATACTTCACTCTCACACAGTGTTTTTGCATTCACCAAGAGTCACCTTTTTGTCTATGTTCAAGAATCTGTTATTCAGCAGCCAGATCTGGTAGCATGGAAAAATAAATCTCTGACTACAGCCCAGGTGACCGAAGATCGATTAATGGCTTGGATGCTTGACTGAGCTCGCATGGGAGAATGGGTGTGCCTATTATGGGAGGGAGGGGGATATCTGGCCCATCCAATGTCACAATCCATCAAAGGAGGGGCAGTGGTGCATGAGGCAGTCCTGTGGGTGGGCAATATACCCAAGGCAGGGGAAAGATGGCCATGGTTGACAGGGGAGTCCTTATGGTCAGCAGGCACAGTGGGGAAAAGTATATAGAAAATAAAAACAGTTATTTATTGGATAGCACCAACACTTTATAATTATGATGTAACTGAAGAAAAAAAAAGAAAATTGAGCAGATATCTTGATTGTGTATACAACACTGTAAAGCTCCAACCACTGCCTTTCAAGTTCCACAGGTAATGCTCCAGTTTATTTCCTATACCTTATGCACCACCACGTATATGCACTAGGAACTCCAAACAATTCTGGTCTTCTATGAACATTTTTTAAAATCCAGCTGCCTAATTCAAAGACCCCTACTGCCTTCAACTATACAGAACCTATTTCTTAACCAACTCATCTCCTCACAGTTCATACATACAGTCACCTCCCTAATAAACAACTATCCACCTACCCTCTCTCTAGCCCAACAGAACTATCCTCTAAAATTCACGTCTTCCATTTCAATCCAGTTCCCACTTCCACTATTAAAAAACTACTTCATAAAACCCACTACATTCACTTCTGATAATCTTCCCTCAGTATATATTAGCATGGCTGCTGACTATTTAGCAACCCCTGTCATTATCCTCATAAACAGATCTATCCAAGAAAACTATGTACCCATTGTCTGGAAAAAGTCAGTAATGATTCCCTTATATGAATGAGGAGACTCCACTGAATTTTGTAATTACCATCCTTAGCCATTCTTTCTCCATTATCAAACTTTTTTGAAAAGTGTATACAGTCCCAACTTCTGAAACACTTAATAGATAATAACTCCCGCTTTTCTGTCCAGCACAGCTTCAGGCCATACTACAGCACTACCATAGCTCTCCTTAATTTCACCCATCATGTCAGTCTTCACAGGGACTCTGGAGACTTTATTTCCTCTCTGTTCTTTTACTTATCATAGGTGTTTGACACTGTATCCCATCAGAATGTCCTCCAAAGAACATTCTCATTAAGCCTTGACACACCCTTCCTCTCCTGGTTTCACAGCTACATTTCTCACAGGTTACAGGCAGTAAAATGGCAGAAAGAACAATTCCCACTCTTACCATCTCAGAGTGCCACGAGGCTCAGTCTTGGGGCCCATGCCACGAGGCTCAGTCTTGGTGCCCATGCTCTTTAATGTTTTTATTAATGACCTCTACACTACTACAAATGACACAACTGTCATTTACTATGCTGATGATGCTACACTGATAACAACAGCTAAATCCCTCCAAGAGCTACAGGAAGAGACCCAAAAGTTTTTTCTTCTATAGAAACCTGGGTCAGCAATTCTCACCTCATGCAGAATGCAAAGAAAACCAAGTTATTGTTTTTCACATCAAAATCTGTATCCTATACCAAAAAATAACTTCTGCATCACCTCATCAAACAATGCTCCTATCAAACTTGTGTCCCCACAAACTACTTGATGTCATTATAGATAACCACCTAATGTCTGATAATCAAATACAACACACTAACAAGAAAACCTACAGAAAAATTTGAATCCTAAAGCACAGCAAACACTTTTTAACAAGTAATGCCAAAAATATGATAGCCTCTGCATATGTCCCATCTTCATTACAATACGCTACCAAATCTATACTAACATTCTGTAATGTCTACAAACAAAAACTGAACAATATTATAACAAACTAGCTACATTCATCACTAATCAATCTACTAAATGCCACCCCTACCCTTAAAACATTTAGGCTAGAACTTCCACATTATCTCTCTGCCATCCAGTTAGCAACTGTTTAATCTACAAACCGCAAAAGTGTCCTGCATGCCAAGCCTTTATGGAACCTTACACCCCTGCATGATCACTATGCTCCATGGACAAGTCCTTGTTAGCCATAACTAAAACCCACAGCTATGCTGGTCTCTCCTTGTACTAAAATTATGTCTCCAAAATTGGAATTCTATGCCTTCCACCATCAGACAATAAACCAACTTATTCAGGTGCAAAAACTTGCTAAAACAACTCTTTAAAAACGCTAGGCTATGCTCTTGCATCTCCCTAGGCTAAACTACCCTGGTCCTCACACACCTACATCACCCCTAAATACCATACCATTGCAAATTCTCAGTCTAAATGCAGCAGGATCAGTGGTGCAACTGGTAACACACCTGTATTTAGTATAGAAGGCTGAGGTTCTATTCCCACATCAGGCAGATCAATTGCTAACACAGTGCAGCATACTGCTGAATGGGATGTTAAACTAAGATCCTATCAGCTTCAGTTGGTAGTAGCTCAGGTGGCTGTAAAAGGACCCCCAGCACCTATTGTAAAGAGTAGGGGAGGTTCCCTAATGGCCTGGCCCAATTTCTCCTAGTAGTATAAATGCCACCTTGGTCTCCCCTGAAAAGAGGCTACTAGCCTGGTGGGACTAACTCTGACAACAATGAATGAATACAAAAAAAAAAAAACATTCCTAGTATCTTCTATCCTTTTGCCCTTATCGCCAGTTCTACTGTCTTTACTTATATGCCGTGACAAATTTTCCATCCAACAAAATTCCATCTCATGCTCATTATCTTCTACACCCACATCAACTTCACTAGAACCTTCTTTCTCTCTATATCACCTAATATATATATATACACACACACACACACACACCTTTATAACACACACACACATATATATATATATCTATATATATATATATATATATATATATATATATATATATATATATATATACACACATACTACTCAACTTTCCTCACCTACTCTTTGCTTTCTACTCTTATCACCTTCTCTCTCTACTTTCTGCCCATATCTTCCACACTTCTTCTCTCTTATGTCTCCTACCCATAAATGTAAAATTGCAATGTGAAATTTTAAACCTCATTGTCTATGTCAATTTGTCTTGTATTAATATGTAATGACTCTATACTTACTGATTGCAGATTTTCTGTAGTATAGCTGCCTTTCAGGTATTGTATGTCCATATTGTAACTTTTAGACTTATATTTTTCTTTACTGTATAAATTGTCTGTTATATAACAGTAGCATTTCTTCCTATGCCTCAGCTTAAAGGTCTAACTCAACTTAAATTCCAGTCAGACTACTGTGGTCAACAAAATCAATAAATAAATATAAATAAATACATTTTAATACATAACATGTTTTATCAAGTTCATTTTCTATCTGTCAGCAATAAAGGTCCAAAAATATTACTAAATATGCATTTAAATATCAGACATACAGTCTGGCTCTGTGTCAAAGAGATATGACGCCATGACTGCAACCCAGGAGTGCATGTTTCAATTAGCACCCCAGGCACTGAAGGAGCCAGGCAGGGAAAGGATGGAGTAAAGGGGCATAGCCTCTTTGCTGCTCTCGGGGGGGATTGCACATGGTCACGGAGAATACCGACATAGTATGTTTTCTTCAGTGGAAATTGCGGAAACTGCCATGCTTTGGGGTTGCAGAATGGAGCTGCTTGCTGGCATATGTCTATTGAAGAACTGAAGGAACACCTAGTGGATCATCCTTTGCATGTCTTACCTTCCTAGTGGAAGAGTATGTAAATGGATGTAGGACCAAAAATGAAAACATCAGACTGCCTTTGATGGCTTCCTAAATGATGGTTCCTGTTGGGTGATTCTTTCTCTTGGTGTTGTAGGAATGAATGGGTCACTGGTCAAGAGGGATATGATGACTGACAGGCAGCAGAAGAAAAAAAATTGCCAAAAAGAAAAAAAGTACAATAGTTGACTGGCATAATGAACAAACTAATATGCCTCCTTTGTTTACCCCATTTCTGTACAAATTTGCAAAAGAATTTAGGAACTTTAGTGATTCCAAGTAAGCACCTAACAAACTTAGGCAAATTGTTACATGATATGATATTCCAATGATCCAGTTTTTCTCTGCATACATTTTTGTCAACTTTTCTAACAGGTGAACCACACTACTAAAAAACAAAGTAAACTGCAGTCTGTGACAAATCAAATTTGATGTTGTCAAATTCACACTTTAGAATATACAAAGTGCAACGCTAACCGCTGTACCACAACTAAACAGGCAACTAAGAGGACTAATTAAATCCAGCAAGGCCAATTATGAGGTCAATATAGCCTCACAGGCTAATGATAACTACTATGCCTTCTACTATGCCTAAATATTAGAAGTATATCCAACAAAGTCCATGAACTCCATGCCACCATAGAATACACAAAAAAGGCAAACTGCAGCTGATGTTGTAATGTGATATGGCAAAATAACACCAAGAAATAGCGTAATGCAGTTTTTATTTCCGCTTTCGTCCGTGGACTTCATCAGAATGAAATAACTCTCCAAAACTACATCTTAAATACAACCATATTTGCCACACATTAATTAACACTAATCATCCAATTAATACGATACCATTAATAATGATTTGTTTCTTAGTTATATTAATTCTTTGTCAACTTATATTAAGTTTGTCATTGGTGGTAAAGGTATCATTGTTGATTTCTTAGATGTCAATTTAAGGTGGGATTCTGAAGAGATGAGAATTCATAGTACTATTCACAGGAAGAAAACGTTCAATAATGGTTATCTCCATTATAAAAGTGGCCATCCGACACATGTCATTTCGAACATTCCCAAAGGGCAGTTCATCAGAGCCAGTCGTATGACATCGAAGGAATCTGATGTTATGGATGAGTTTTGTTTTATTACTTCCTTATTTCTCAATAGAGGTTTTCCCAAAGTACATCTAAAGCAAACAGCGGATGATGTATTAAATAGACGTGCTATTGACTTTCCACCATTATTGAATTTGACCGTTGAAAGAACTAATTTAGGGGTTATAAATACATGTAGTAATTTTACTAATAATACGGTCTGTATACTTGGAATGAATTCAGACAGTAAGCATATTAAAAATATTATTACAAAAAATTGGAGAGTGATTAGAGGAAATGATGAAATGTTTGGCATTTTAGGTGAAAAGCCATTATTTGTTCAAAGAAATGACTATAATTTAAAGAACATTTTGGCACAACGTAAAAACAACAGATTTAGGGTCAACACAGTAAAGTATGGAATGCACTGTTGCAATGAATGCAACATGTGCAGATATATATCCGTTGGTCCTTATATTTCAGTTTCTAGTTCAGAAAAAAATTTTTCTGTTCCTGGTTATGTTAATTGTCGTAGTGTAGGTATAGTCTACATAGCACTTTGTTCTTCATGCTCCGCATTTTATGTGGGCATGACGACTAGAGAGCTTAGAACACGTATTAGAGAGCATTTATATTGCATTAAAACGAAGGACGATAAAAATGCCCTATTTAAGCACTCCCTGGTGTGTAGGTCTTTTAGTAAATTTTTATTTTCTATTTTAGAAGTATGTTTTAAAGACATGAGGGAAGGAGACTTCAAGAATTTGCTATTACAAAGGGAAACTCAGTGGCAAATAAAATTGAAGTCAGACCATCCACCAGGTCTAAATGAGTCAATTAATGTGAAATGTTTTTTAAAACATCAAAAATTGAAAGTAGACAAAAGTAATGATTTGATTTGTTTGCACATTTTGTAAAGCATTTCATTTTTTAGGTCTCATGTTTTTTTAAAAATGGTATCGTATTAATTGGATGATTAGTGTTAATTAATGTGTGGCAAATATGGTTGTATTTAAGATGTAGTTTTGGAGAGTTATTTCATTCTGATGAAGTCCACGGACGAAAGCGGAAATAAAAACTGCGTTATGCTATTTCTTGGTGTTATTTTGCCATATCACATTACAACATCAGCTGCAGTTTGCCTTTTTTGTGTATTTTATTGGTTGGAGCTTTGGTACTTGGTTTTCCATGCCACCATAGACTTGTACTCCCCAGATATAGTCATCCTGACAGAAACCTGGCTAAAACCTCACATTACCAGTGAGCAAATACTCCCAACAGGTTACGGCATACTAAGAGTAGACCGGCTAAACAAAAAAGGAGGTGGTGTAGCTATAATATTTAAACAGCATCTAAACATCCAGATCTTAAAATCATCAGCTCCACAAATAGGTAATGAAGAAATAATATATACCAACCTCAAAATTAACCAAAACAAAACCATCAACATAATTGGATGCTACTTCCCACCTGGCCAAAACATCCCTCCCCTAGAAAACCTCCTCAGCTGGTCTACCCACCATCTCCCCCAAGAAATTATCATCTTAGGTGATTTCAATATTGGCTGGCAATCCTTTTCTGGCAACAATCCAACCCATCATGTACACCTTCATGGCTTCACTCAACTAGTCCAGTCACCAACCAGGATAAATAAAAACTCCACCAAGCACACTACCCTGGATTGGATACTAGTCAATAAGAGCCCCCAGTCATATATAACAGGCTGCTTATCAGATAGCCTCAGTGATCACTCCCCAACATTCCTACTAAAAAATACCTATACCAAGCTAAACCTGTCATCTACCGTCAAATACGTAAAAAAATAAACTTTAACCCACTCACATTCATCTCATCCCTCAAAGAATGTAACTGGCATCCTCTAAAGTACCTCAGTCTAGATGATGCAGTTGAATTTTTTAATACTACCTTACTGAACATCCTTAATTACCATGCCCCCATAAGATTCTCCAGAACCAAAGCACAACCCTCCCCATGGCTACAGAAAACCACTAAGTCAGAAATGAAAAACAGGGATAAAGCCTGGGAGCACTGGCAAAACCAAAACCCCTCAGCTAGACAGAAATTCCTAGAACTACGCAATAGAGTCAAAAAGCTAATAAAACAGGACAAATCCCAATACTACCAGTCTGCCCTAGTCTCCTCACAACACAGCCCCAAACAATTCTGGTCCTCCATAAACTCCATCCTCCACCCAGGTAAAGTCAGTACCCCTCCTCCTAACATCCCTCACTCCTCAGAAAATATTGCTACCTCATTCAACACACACTTCAACCAAACCATACTATCACTAGCTAAACAACACAACCTCTCCCCTCCAACCCACACCTTCAACTAGTAATCTCCCCACTGCCTTCTCTTTTTCTCCTGTACCTACCTCCAACATAAAAAAACTCTTAACTAAACTTAAACCCACCAAATTAGCAGCAGACAGCCTCCCAAGTGAATACCTACAAATCGCAGCTGATGCTCTGGCCTACTCAGTATCCATCTTGATTAACCGATCTCTGTCAGAAAGTTACGTTCCCACACTGTGGAAAGTATTACATATAATTCCCCTCCACAAAGGCGGACCCTCCACAGAACTAACCAATTACCGCCCCATAGCTATTCTCTCTCCACTCTCCAAAATACTAGAGAGATGCATACACTCTCAGGTCTCTACCTCCTTACTAACAACCTCCTTTCCAGTACTCAGCATGGTTTCCGACCAAACCATAGCACCACCACTGCCTTACTCTCCTTTACTAACACTATCCTTCAGCATAAAAACAATGGCTATCTCTCCTCTGCTACTTTCCTAGACCTATCTAAAGCATTTGACATGGTCCCACACAAACAACTTATCTCTGTCCTCAATAACCTATCCTTCTAACAATCGGTCACCAACTGGTTTCAGAGTCTGACCGCCAACAATCCGTTATATGGCAGAATGACATATCTCCCCAACTACCTGTCTCCATAGGGGTTCCCCAAGGATCCATCCTTGGACTCCTACTCTTCTCTGTTTACACCAATAATCTAGCCTCTGCCACCAAACATGGCACACTCATACAATACGCAGGTGACTCGACCATCATCTGCTCAGCCCAGTCCCTACCAAAATGCAAAAAGTCACACAGGAAGCCTTTTCCTCTGTTGAAACATGGTTATCTGATGCCTGATTAATACTCAACCCAAACAAAACTAAACTACTCATCTTCCAACCCACCAAACATACTCAAAACAACTCTCACTTTAACATCACGGCAAAAGACAACACCACTATATACCCAACTGAACACACCAAATTGCTAGGAGTGGAAATAGACAATAAACTAAAATTTGACATTCACATATTCATGACTATAAAAAACGTCCACAAAAAACTAGGAGCATTATACAGAAATAAGCAATTTCTCACCAAAGCAGCAAAGATTTCAATAGCAAATTCCCACCTTATCTCCACCCTACTTTATGCCTCTCCAATATATACCAACCTAAGGCAATGTGATCTAAACAAGCTAGAGACCTGCTACAACAAAATCGCCAAATTCGCCACAGGGCATCCTACCGTAGTCACCACTGTCTCTCACTTGCTGAACTGGGCTGGCTTGAACTCCCTCACCTCCTTCAGTGGTATCAACTCTCACTCGCCCACAAACTAGTAAACCATCCACTAAATGTCCCATCCCTCCAGAATCTACTCCAACCCTATCGCACCACCAGACCACTAAGATCCAGCAGCAAAAATCACTTGCAGATCACTAAAGCCAATAACTCTGCTGGTGAAGCACTATTCTCTTGCGCCATAGCCAAATTATGGAACTCACTCCCACCCACAATTACCTCCATACCATCATGCACCCACTTCAAAACTTTACTAAAAGTGCAACTAAAAACATGCTGGCTATGCCCTTGCAACTCCCACTCTAATATCATCCACCCCATCCAACCACTACCTTTCTTTCCACTCCACTAACTACCTTGATTATAGCAAGCTCAGATGCTCATAAACCAGTACTTATTATACAGCACAAACTTCTTCTTCTTGTAACATTTGTTAATGTCTGGTATGCACTTCACAGATAAAGATTCTAGTTGTCTACTGATGTACTAAGTTCTTCATCTGTAAATATGTTGTAAGCAATTGCTATGTAAATTGTTATTCACTATGTAATCCAATGTATATACTGTCTGTTTATTTTAACTGTGGAGCTTTTCCCCCCGGGCCTCCGCTGAAAATGGACCTACGTCCAGTCAGACACCCCTGGTCAACGAATTTAAATAAATAAATAAATAACCACAAGGCCTTCTATAGCTATGTCAGAAACCTCAAAGGCAGCACAAATCAGTGTGCTAAACTGGTGGTCAGTGGTACCACCACTACTGAGCAGGGAGACATAGCAAATCTGCTGACAAATTCAGCTTAAACTTCACCACCAATTCCCCCGACATCCCTCCATGAAATACCTGTTAGTATAACCCTCCAACTATTAACATAGAGCAGGTCCTGGTGGTGCTCACTAAGGTCAAAAATACAGCCTCAATAAGTCCTGACAATATCCAGGGATGCCTCCTACATATATAAATATATATATATATATATATATATATATATATATATATATAGAGAGAGAGAGAGAGGCGAAACAAGAAATAAAGTATAAAAAAGATGTTTAGTTAGCTCTTTCATCCTCACACAAACAGGACTTCATCAGAATGCACCATAACACCACGCACTGCAATTTATATGATTTTGAATGTAAATAATTGAGTAATTGCTTGTAGAATTTAAAGATATAAAATACAATTTTAATACAATGACTAAATACATTAAAATTCAACCAACACTTAAATCAATACAAGACTTATACAATCTTAAAAAAATAAACTTTAAAAATCACCCCTTAGGTGAATCTTTACTGTAGTTTAGCTGCTTTCAACTTCAAAACATGCTGAATAGATGTGTAATCATTAACTCCTGGTTAATACATGGCATGTTGCTTAAGTTCATAAGATCATAGGATCACAGGATTTTAATAGGCTTATGACTCCAGCACCCCTACAAGCCTAGCCAAGTTCAAGCCATGTTCCCTAGGGTGCCTGGTTCAAGCAGACACTAAAATCAACACCTATTGCCTCTGTCCAAGGGGGACACAGGTGGAACCCCTGGGGTGGATTTCTGGTTACCCATTCAATCGTCCAAATTATGCTTAATTAGGGCCAATGAGGGGCTTCGTTTAACATGAACAGGAAGATTGTTCCAAAGGTGGGGCAGCCTCTGTGAGACAAATCTGTCTCTCTAGCAAGTACTGTTGATGTCATATACCAGGTTAAGGTCCTTTGAATGAGTGACCCCTGTGCCATTTGACTTGCTCTATATGCGAGGCACAGGTCACCTCTAAGCAGTCTGTATGACGCAGAGTAAAGTGGCGATGGTTTCAGTCTGACCGCATAAGACAGATCTTGAAGACCCTGCATTTTCTTTGTAAAGAACCTTTGTGGTCTGTCCAATTGCTGCAGGTGTTTGGAAAGGAACATACCAAAGGGAGTGTTGTACTCTGTTATTGGCCTAATGAGGGAAGAGTACAGGGGGTTTATAACCTCTTTTTTCTGGAGACAATGCCCTTACTTATGAGAAGAGCAATATAAAATGCCCTTCTTACCACTGTGGAGACATGGTGATCAAACTTAAGGTTGCTGTCAGCCTGTGTGTCCAGATCTCTCACCACTAACTGTGTACTTAGGGTATTGCTATTGATGTGGTAGCTTGCAGGAACATCACCCTTGCCAAAGGGAATGATAATGCATTTTTTTGCATTAAATTTAAAACCATGATTTTGGCACCAGTCATTAGTCTGAGTAAGACCTTCTTGCAGAATGTTGACATTGCTAGGGTTTTCAATGATTGCTCCCAGTTTGCAGTCATCAGCAAACTTTGTCAGCCACAGTCCTTTAGTTTTAGCCTGTACTTCAGAGAAGTAGATTCCAAACAGTAGGGGTCCCAGAACCGATCCCTGTGGAGCACCACTGGTTATGGGTCTGCTGGAGGAGGTGGAGTCCCCTACTTTGACCGCATGAGTTCTACCAGTGAGCCAGTTTTCAACCCACCTGACAATATATGGGTTGATACCCAGCTGGGTTCATTTATCAATGATGCCTGAGTGGGGGATTGTGTCAAAGGCCTTGGCTAAGTCTAGGTAGACTGTATATACAGATATGCCCTCATCTAGGGCTTTGGTGACTGTCTCAAAGATGTCGACCAAGTTTAACAGGCATGATCTCCCCTTGACAAAACCAGACTGGTTGGGGTCGAGCATTTGGAGATTTCTTATATCTATGTTAATAAGGTCTATGTTGATTCATTCCATGGCCTTGCAGATAAGGCTAGTCAAGCTAATGGGTCTATAGTTCCCAGGGTCCGTGGATGCACCCCCTATGTGCAAAAGGATGACGGTAACTGTTTTCCATTCTACTGGGATGAAGCCAGTGCTTAGACTGCGACTGAAAAGTGTGCCCAATGGTGATGCTAATTCCTGTTTTAATCCATGTAGAACACAGCCCGGGATGTTGTCTGGTTCCATAGAGGCTGTGTTTTTGGCCTTGGAGAGGGCATTTAAGACCTGCTCTTCAGAGATACTAGATGAGGGACAGATGTTAGGGATGCTTTGAGGTATAAGTGTTGGGGACAGGGGAGTGAAGTTTTCACTGAAGCTGTCACCCAGCAGGTTTGCTATATCCACAGGTTTTGTATATGTAGTACCATTAACTACAAGTTCAGCACAAATCTGGGCCTTACCTTTGAGGTTACATATGTAACTAAAGAATGTGTAGTTATCCTTAGTTAGTGAAGGTAATTTGGATTTGTAGTTATCTTTGGAGTTGCCATCTAAGTTCTTTATTCTGTAATAATGTTTTAACAGACAAGTAGTTGAATGCTTAAATAAAGCATTACTGTCACTGTGCTTAGAAATATCAAAACAGTGTTTGTATATTCTTTTACAAAGGCTGCGTTCAGGTTTCCCTAAATAAAATGCAGGGCATCCTGAATATCTAGCAAGATACACCACTAGTTTTGAACGACAATTGCCTTTGTAAAAATATACTTTACAGTGAACACTGTTCTCTAAAACCAAACTTTTCTCTTCAAGAATAAATGAGCACTAATTGCATGAAAAAGGTACTGTAAAGTGTGGTACGTGCAATCAGTGCTCATTTACTCTTGAAGAGAAAAGTTTAGTTTTAGAAAACAGTCATTCAATATATTCCAAAACAGAGGATATTATTAATATTGTTGAGAAAATATATACAAAAATTTATGATGGGCAAAATGATATGTCCTTGCATAGAATCTATGAACAATTTTTACAATCAATTAAGTTTCCAGAAATAGGAGAGGATATTCAAAATGATTTAGTTAAACTGATATCTGAAGAAGACATAGTATATACAATTCAACATATGAAATCACATAAATCACCAGGTCCTGATGGGATGACAGTGGAGTTTTATAAAAAGTTTGTGGATATTTTTGGTAAGATACTTTCAGTTATATTTAACTATATAATTAGGAATACTATTAATGATCCTCATCTTAACGCCACAAGGACTATTTTTTTACATAAAGCCAATTCAGATCCTCAAAACCCCGATAATTATAGACCGATATCATTAATGAACGTAGACATGAAAATTCTAACCTCCATTATAGCATCTAGACTGAAGAAAATCATGACTCATATAATATCCAAAGAACAGGCTGGATTTATGGCAGGTAGAGAAGCCAGTGATAATACTCTTACATTACATACTATGATAACATATACTAAACAAAATAATCTTAATATCTATGCCCTTATAATTGATGCACAGAAGGCCTTTGACAGGGTTGATACAAAATTTTTGTTTGCTCTTTTACCTTATTTTAATATATCCCATGAATTTGTTCAAATGTCACAAATATTATATAGTAATCCCTATACTACACTGTGCATTAATAGAAGCCTCTCCAAAAGAATACAGATTAAGACTGGAACACGCTAGGGCTGCCCTTTGTCCCCTTTACTATTTAATCTTTATTTTGAACCTCTGTTCTTATATATTAAACAGAATGTCTATCATAATGTCCCAATAATTTATGGAACTAAAATCTTAATGGCAGCTTTTGCGGATGATCTTAATATTTATTGTGCATCTCCAATATCTAACACTGACAAATTATTGAAGGCTGTTAATGATTTTTCAGAAGTCTCTAACTACAAAATTAACTTGGAGAAAACCAATATTTTTCCTTTAAAGACACCTAAACCTTTTTCGTTATTGCCTTTGGTTGGGCAGGTAACATTTAAAGAAAAAATAAATATTTAGGTATTGAGTTTTCTACAGACAATAAAGACTTCTACAATAATAACATTAAAATAATTTGGGACCAAATAATTTCTGATTTCGGGAGGTGGAAAAATTTACAATTGCCACTACTAGCAAAAGTTTTGTCAAAATGAATGTGTTACCACGATTACTTTATATTTTTAGGTCAGCCCAATTAATACTTTCGAAGACATTTTTTTTAAAAATTCATAAAGAATTGGCTAAATTCATTTGGGAACCAAAAAAAAAACAGGATACCTTATGATAAATTAATGACCCTAAAAAATAAAGGAGGACTTGAGTTGCCTAACTTTGAATTGTACTACCTAATCGTGAACTCTAATAGAATTCTAAGAATTGCCAACTATGATACAACTACTACTAAGTGGACACCAACTTGGGTGATTTTGAATTATAAACATATTTTAAAGTTACAAACGCCACAAAATTGAGAAATCTGAACTAGTAAAAAACACAGTTCACCTGCTGAGAAGTCCAATCCTTTAATAAAAAATACAAGTGATAGACATGAGCACTTTCGTCTGCAAAAATACAAACTTCATCAGATAAAGTCCCACTGAAACTGACATGCTTTATATAAAAAATGTTAACCAATGAACATTTTACATTAATAATTCAATCAATCAATAAAAATCTTGAAATCCTAACATTCTAGTTTTAAGAAGACAAGAACCTATTAATTTGTTGTGTGTGTATGTGTATACACTTCAAAACAAACCTGACAAAGTTGTAATGCACCCAGTTAAAAAACTTTAATAAATATTTTCATTAAAATGCTGTGGTAAGAAATTGGTCTGTATGAAATTGTTATGTATGTGTGATTTATATACATAAGTTATTTATGTAATTCTTTCATTTTTGTGTATTTAAAAGGAAATCTGACCTCTTCAAAGTATATTGGCCTTTCCTACTAAAATTGCTTTGATATTGATGTATTCGTTTAAACCTGGAAAAATGTTAGATTTTAATCTTAGTTGCCATCTAAGTTCTTTCTGCAATAAGATGTTTTTGGGGTCTCCCCCTCTAATTTCCACATCAACAATATCAATAATACCAAATTTAAATGATGGAACAGACTGACAAGTAGTGGTGTGTTTGTATAAGGCACTTGTTTCCTTTTTAATTTTTATGTCATTTCTGTGTTCGTAAATCCTTTCTTTCAGATGACGTTCCATTTTGCCCACGTAATAACATGAGCAGTGACAACAGGTTGCCAAATACACCACCATAGAGGTGTAGCAATTGCCCCTACAAAATTTTACTACAGTGTTCAAACCATTGTTTAAAATGATACTGTTGGAAGTATTGATATAAGAACATTGGGCACATCTACCACATGGGTGAGTACCCCTGGAGTTTTTGAAGGAATGATCTCTTCCTTCCAGTGTTCTTTTGAAATTGTTACCTACTCGATGGATAAAAGTAGGTTGGTTACCTATGATATCCATGATTTCAGTATTGGTTTTTAAAATAGACCAATTTTCGTGTAAAATTCTTTTAAAAATTGAGGAAAAGTTGTTGTGTTGAATAGAACAGGATCCCGAAAATTCATAAGGTCTATCTTCTAGTGTTTCCATATTCAAGGTGGGGTGACTGAGTAAAGGTTTAAAACGTGTACCCCACCCTTGGTATACTTCCGTCAAAATATTGACTACTAAAACCTTGGGATACCCCCTTTCACTAAACATTTTACCCAGGTTGATGAATTCTTGTGTGAGATCATCTAAGTTAGATGTCATCCTAGCCACTCTAACAGCTTGCCCTTTTATAATACTTTTTTTCTGAAAATAAGGGTGTTGACTGTCAAAGTGGAGATAACTATTACACCAAGTTGGTTTTCTGTACACCTAGGATTTGAAACCACTAGAAGTTTTTGAGAGTGTGATGTCCAAATAGTTAATAGATTCCCTGTTAGCTTGGTAGGTAAAGGACAACCAGGAGGTAGATTGATTGATATGAAACATGAATTGGTCCAACTCGTCTTGTGTCCCTTCCCAAATGACAAAAATATCATCCAGGAATCTGAAATAAGCTTTAATTTTGACAAAAAATGCACTCTCAAAAATGTATAAGGTTTCCCATTCTAAAAGTACCAAATTGGCATAAATGGGGGCGCAAGCCGCCCCCATGGCTACCCCACTGACTTGCTTGTAAAAAACACCATCAAAATTAATGAAATTATTGTCTAAAACTATTTCCATTAATTCTAACAATAAACATTTCCTGTCTAATGTTAATTCTGAGTGTTTATGAATACTTGCTTCAAAAAATTCAAAACCATCCTTCCTGGGGATACAAGAAAATAAGTCTTTCACATCAATAGTGATGAAGAGACTATCTTTAGTCCATAACCCATTGTTAATTCTTCCTAAAAAATCCCATGAGTCCTTAATAAGATGTTTGTGTTGTTTGGCAATATTTTTGAAATTCTGATCAACAAATACTGCCAAAGGGTGAGTTCTGGATCCACGGGCCGAAACAATGGGTCTGAAGGGTGGTTCAATAATGTTCTTATGTATTTTTGGTATCCCAAAGAAACCAGGAATAATGGGGTGGAGTTGCCGGAGAAAATGATAATTAGTCTGGTTGATACGTTGTTCAACCAGATATTCTTCTAGAAGGGAATCTATTCTATTATAAGCAGTGTGGATCTCATTTAGAGAAACCAAACAATAGGTTTCCTCTTGTGTCAAGATGTTTCTTAAAGCTTTTTTATAATTATTTTGTTGGAAAATAACCAATCCTCCACCTTTATCTGGTTCCATGAAGCGTAAATTTTTGTTGTGTTTTAAATTCTCTAATAAATTAGCTTCTTCTAATTTCAAGTTATAGTTTTGCCAAAAACCATTGGTATTTTTACCATATGTTTCATATATTTCTTTGGTGACTATATTTTCGAAAGTGTTGAGCAGAGGGTGGAGGGGGGGGTTGTATACACTCCTTCTAGTAGAAACATTGTTAACATTGTCCCCAGAAATCTTGTTAACGACCCCTTTGTTGTGTAAAATTTTGAGATTTAATTTCCTGAGGAACAGTTTTAAATCAATCAAAATTTGAGCCAGGTCTCCTTTAAAACTCTTTATAAACTTGAAACCTTTAGAGAACAAATTAAAATGAGTTTTGTCCAATATCAAGTCAGTGTAGTTGTATATTTTATATCCACGATATTCAAAAACTATTCCATTGTTATGTGTGGTTATAACATCTATCTCTCCCTGTTCCCCCTGTATCCCCTGTGGTTCCAATCCTGTTTTTTTGAGAGGGAATCTATATTGGTTGCATTTTGATGTTTGTGAGCTAGGCGTTCTGACCTCCGGGGTCCTAAAAAAACTTAATTGGGTTCTTGAAAGGAATCCAATTCATCTAAGGAGCATGAATGAGCCACAAATGTATCCCTGTGATGATTTTTATCATCAAATAAAACCCTTGCATTTCTCATTTTCTGTCTATTACTGGGGGGTATGGTAACTGTTCTCCTGTTGTGCCCCTCCCTAAATCTGGATGGAACAGTTTGGGTGTTAAAATTAGGTAATGGGTAACATTTACCGGTCTCATATTGCCCCTTGTCCCTAAAATATTTCTTTTGTTTCCTTTAAAAAACTTTTTCAACTTTTACATTGATTCTTTCTAAAGTTCTTTCAAAAAATTCCTTATATTGGTCAAACAACAAATCATTGATAATAGAAAAATGTAAATTGTTAATTTCTGCCAATAACATTTATAAATGCACTTCATTGTATTTAATGAGCTTTAATATTAATGAAAACCCGCATTCATCAAAAAAACTTTGAAATTCTTTAATGATGTGATCAGTATAAGAAATACCAAAAGGGTATTTGTGAAAACGGAGTCCCTGTGGGACTATCTTGTTATTTAAACATAAATGAAGATAATTGTTTTCAATTTCCAAACATTTAAACTTGTAAAGCAGTTTTTCAAACTTAAAAATGCAGTCTTTTAAACTGAAAACGGTATTCTCATCTTCATTAGAAAGTTTTGGTGCAACAATACAATTCCCCTTGTTTGTGTTGGTAGAAAAGACAAACTTCTTTTCTATTAGACCTTTATAGGAAGTTTTACAAACGGAATCAGTCCCTGTAACAGTGCGTGAAACAGAAGGGCCTGAACCATTAATTTCACAGTCTTTGAAGGAATGAGACACAGTACCTTTAGGATTAGTTGGTCGTGAAAACCCTCGAAAATCTCCTGCATCTGAAATGGTTTGGTGTAAAATAATATCCTGGGTCGTCGGAGCGCCAAAATTCGTGTTTTTTCTTCTCCTGGGCTGGCCCTCACCTGCTGTACTTGTTCCTTCCCCGACATCTTCATGTACGGAAGTAGGCGATGATGTCACAGGTGGTTTCGGGCCCGTGGAGGAATGACTACGACTGGCAACGGCTCCCTCTGGTGGTTCCTTCTGGGTGAACAAGTCTATTAATTTAGTTAAATCCCCACGGAGAGAAGAAAGTTCTTCTCTTAAACGGAAAACTTCGTTTTGAGTCTGGATCAGCGTAATGCTTGTCTCTAACACATTTTCAGCTCCCAGTAAGGTAGAGTCGTTAGGAGACTGATCCATAATGAATAAAATGAAACAATAGCTGCAACACAAGTGTCAGTATAGTGGAATATCTTGAACCAATAAAATTGAATATTTAGTGTTTTTTCTTTTCCAACAATGCAAATAATTCCTCAATCAGAATCCAAAAACAGGTAGCTCGTGAGGTGAACAACCAAAGTAACAAACGGCACAAAACTGAGAAATCTGAACTAGTAAAAAACACAGTTCACCTGCTGAGAAGTCCAATCCTTTAATAAAAAATACAAGTGATAGACATGAGCGCTTTTGTCTGCAAAAATACAAACTTCATCAGATAAAGTCCCACTGAAACTGACATGCTTTATATAAAAAATGTTAACCAATGAAAATTTTACATTAATAATTCAATCAATCAATAAAAATCTTGAAATCCTAACATTCTAGTTTTAAAAAGACAAGAACCTATTAATTTGTTATGTGTGTATATGTATACACTTCAAAACAAACCTGACAAAGTTGTAATGCACCCAGTTAAAAAACTTTAATAAATATTTTCATTAAAATGCTGTGGTAAGAAATTGGTCTGTATGAAATTGTTATGTATGTGTGATTAATATAAATAAGTTATTGATGTAATTCTTTCATTTTGTGTATTTAAAAGGAAATCTGACCTCTTCAAAGTATATTGGCCTTTCCTACTAAAATTGCTTTGATATTGATGTATTCGTTTAAACCTGGAAAAATGTTAGATTTTAATCTTAGTTGCCATCTAAGTTCTTTCTGCTATAAGATGTTTTTGGGGTCTCCCCCTCTAATTTCCACATCAACAATATCAATAATACCAAATTTAAATGATGGAACAGACTGACAAGTAGTGGTGTGTTTGGATAAGGCACTTGTTTCCTTTTTAATTTTTATGTCATTTCTGTGTTCGTAAATCCTTTCTTTCAGATGACGTTCCGTTTTGCCCACATAATAACATGAGCAGTGACAACAGGTTGCCAAATACACCACCATAGAGGTGTAACAATTGCCCCTACAAAATTTTACTACAGTGTTCAAACCATTGTTTAAAATGATACTGTTGGAAGTGTTGATATAAGAACATTGGGCACATCTACCACATGGGTGAGTACCCCTAGAGTTTTTGAAGGAATGATCTCTTCCTTCCAGTGTTCTTTTGAAATTGTTACCTACTCGATGAATAAAAGTAGGTTGGTTACCTATGATATCCATGATTTCAGTATTGGTTTTTAAAATAGACCAATTTTCATATAAAATTCTTTTAAAAATTGAGGAAAAGTTGTTGTGTTGAATAGAACAGGATCCCGAAAATTCATAAGGTCTATCTTCTAGTGTTTCCATATTCAAGGTGGGGTGACCGAGTAAAGGTTTAAAACGTGTGCCCCACCCTTGGTATACTTCCGTCAAAATATTGACTACTAAAACCTTGGGATACCCCCTTTCACTAAACATTTTACCCAGGTTGATGAATTCTTGTGTGAGATCATCTAAGTTAGATGTCATCCTAGCCACTCTAACAGCTTGCCCTTTTATAATACTTTTTTTCTGAAAATAAGGGTGTTGACTGTCAAAGTGGAGATAACTATTACACCAAGTTGGTTTTCTGTACACCTGGGATTTGAAAACACTAGAAGTTTTTGAGAGTGTGATGTCTAAATAGTTAATAGATTCCCTGTTAGCTTGGTAGGTAAAGGACAACCAGGAGGTAGATTGATTGATATGAAACATGAATTGGTCCAACTCGTCTTGTGTCCCTTCCCAAATGACAAAAATATCATCCAGGAATCTGAAATAAGCTTTAATTTTGACAAAAAATGCACTCTCAAAAATGTATAAGTTTTCCCATTCTAAAAGTACCAAATTGGCGTAAATGGGGGCGCAAGCTGCCCCCATGGCTACCCCACTAACTTGCTTGTAAAAAACACCTTCAAAATTAATGAAATTATTGTCTAAAACTATTTCCATTAATTCTAACAATAAACATTTCCTGTCTAATGTTAATTCTGAGTGTTTATGAATACTTGCTTCAAAAAATTCAAAACCATCCTTCCTGGGGATACAAGAAAATAAGTCTTTCACATCAATAGTGATGAAGAGACTATCTTTAGTCCATAACCCGTTGTTAATTCTTCCTAAAAAATCCCATGAGTCCTTAATAAGATGTTTGTGTTGTTTGGCAATATTTTTGAAATTCTGATCAACAAATACTGCCAAAGGGTGAGTTTTGGATCCACGGGCCGAAACAATGGGTCTGAAGGGTGGTTCAATAATGTTCTTATGTATTTTTGGTATCCCAAAGAAACCAGGAATAATGGGGTGGAGTTGCCGGAGAAAATGATAAGTAGTCTGGTTGATACGTTGTTCAACCAGATATTCTTCTAGAAGGGAATCTATTCTATTATAAGCAGTGTGGATCTCATTTAGAGAAACCAAACAATAGGTTTCCTCTTGTGTCAAGATGTTTCTTAAAGCTTTTTTATAATCATTTTGTTGGAAAATAACCAATCCTCCACCTTTATCTGGTTCCATAAAGCGTAAATTTTTGTTGTGTTTTAAATTCTTTAATAAATTAGCTTCTTCTAATTTCAAGTTATAGTTCTGCCAAAAAACATTGGTATTTTTACCATATGTTTCATATATTTCTTTGGTGACTATATTTTCGAAAGTATTGAGCAGAGGGTGGAGGGGGGGGTTATATACACTCCTTCTAGTAGAAACATTATTAACATTGTCCCCAGAAATCTTGTTAACGACCCCTTTGTTGTGTAAAATTTTGAGATTTAATTTCCTGAGGAACAGTTTTAAATCAATCAAAATTTGAGCCAGGTCTCCTTTAAAACTCTTTATAAACTTGAAACCTTTAGAGAACAAATTAAAATGAGTTTTGTCCAATATCAAGTCAGTGTAGTTGTATATTTTATATCCACGATATTCAAAAACTATTCCATTGTTATGTGTGGTTATAACATCTATCTCTCCCTGTTCCCCCTGTATCCCCTGTGGTTCCAATCCTGTTTTTTTGAGAGTGAATCTATATTGGTTGCATTTTGATGCTTGTAAGCTAGGCGTTCTGACCTCCGGGGTCCTAAAAAAACTTCATTAGGTTCTTGAAAGGAATCCAATTCATCTAAGGAGCATGAATGAGCCACAAATGTATCCCTGTGATGATTTTTATCATCAAATGAAACCCTTGCATTTCTCATGTTCTGTCTATTACTGGGGGGTATGGTAACTGTTCTCCTGTTATGCCCCTCCCTAAATCTGGATGGAACAGTTTGGGTGTTAAAATTAGGTAATGGGTAACATTTACCGGTCTCATATTGCCCCTTATCCCTAAAATATTTCTTTTGTTTCCTTTCAAAAACTTTTTCAACTTTTACATTGATTCTTTCTAAAGTTCTTTCAAAAAATTCCTTATATTGGTCAAACAACAAATCATTGATAATAGAAAAATGTAAATTATTAATTTCTGCCAATAACGTTTTTAATTGCACTTCATTGTATTTAATGAGCTTTAATATTAATGAAAACCCACATTCATCAAAAAAAAATTTGAAATTCTTTAATGATGTGATCAGTATAAGAAATACCAAAAGGGTATTTGTGAAAACGGAGTCCCTGTGGGACTATCTTGTTATTTAAACATAAATGAAGATAATTGTTTTCAATTTCCAAACATTTAAACTTGTAAAGCAGTTTTTCAAACTTAAAAATGCAGTCTTTTAAACTGAAAACGGTATTCTCATCTTCATTAGAAAGTTTTGGTGCAACAATACAATTCCCCTTGTTTGTATTGGTAGAAAAGACAAACTTCTTTTCTATTAGACCTTTATAGGAAGTTTTACAAACGGAATCAGTCCCTGTAACAGTGCGTGAAACAGAAGGGCCTGAACCGTTAATTTCACAGTCTTTGAAGGAATGAGACACAGTACCTTTAGGATTAGTTGGTTGTGAAAACCCTCAAAAATCTCCTGCATCCGAAATGGTTTGGTGTAAAACAGGATACCTTATGATAAATTAATGACCCTAAAAAATAAAGGAGGACTGGAGTTGCCTAACTTTGAATTGTACTACCTAATCGTGAACTCTAATAGAATTCTAAGAATTGCCAACTATGATACAACTACTACTAAGTGGACACCAACTTGTGTGATTTTGAATTATAAACATATTTTAAAGTTAAACATTAATCCTAAAGCAATACCCTTTTTAGATAAAGATACTTTGAAAATGTATGGGATTATTGAACACATTAAAACTACATATTATCTATACAAGATTTATTTCAATCTTTGGATCTGGGTCAGTATATGATGGTTTTTCAACCCTTTCATAGGAATCCTAATTTAAAATTGAACAATCAATTTACTGATCTTAAAAAGTTTCCACTGATAGTTAATTTAACTTTGATTGATATATACAAATATCTGGACCACTCGGCCAATCAAATAAGACAAGAATTTAACTTACCCAAAAATGATCTTGTTATTTTGAGACAAATTAGAGAACTTGCTATTAGCTACTTTATAAATTTTAAACCTGAAGATGAAAATGTTAATAAATGCTTTGAGTTGTGGCAAGCCCTCCAACAGGATATTAAATATATAACAACAACAAATAAATTAATTAAAGGCTTTAAATTTCATGATAAAATTCTGTTATCCAACTACTGGGAAGAGAAAATTTTAGTGACAGACAAAAGTAAGATGTTAAAAGCAATTGACCTGACTATCAAATCTACTTCTCTTCAAAAATTGATGTATATCCAGTTGATGATATGGAATAATGCATATTATACAAGCCTTACCCTGCATAAATTTAATTCTAAAAACTCTCCAACTTGTCCATACTGTAAAAATCAATCGGCTGATCTTCTTCATATGTTCTGGAGCTGTAAATGCATATATAAGCTTTGGAATTCCCTTAAGATTCAACTTCAGAAGATGGGTTACCAAAGTACAACGTTGTCATGGAAATTTACAATTTTACATATTCCTCCGAAAGAACTCCCTAGATCACAAAGTACTATATATATTAATATTTTTATGTTAATGAAGCTTTATATAGCCACTAATTGGTTAGACCCATCTAAAACATCTTAAGCTTTAGAGTTTTGGCAACAAGGCATATATTAGCTCATAAACTACTCTTAAGTCCGAATAATAAAAACATTAATAACCCAAAATTTTGGGAACAGATATTTAATATTATATTAGCATAACACTTTTAACTTGAAGGTATTCACATTTATATACTTGCTTGGAGAGAATTTTGTATTTAAACTGTATATTACTGGAAATGTTATTAACTACTTTTTGTTTTTTCTCTATTCTTAATATTTACATGGAAGCATTCTTGTAAATATTGTATATTTGTATGGTGTGATAGTGATATTAGTTAGCAGTCTTTTGTTTTGTATTTTTTCTTTTAAAATTTTGTGTTTGTTTTTAGTTGTGTATGAAAATAATATAACAATAAAGATTTATTATGGAAAAAAAAAAGAAAACAGTCATTCAAAATTAGTGGTTTATCTTGCTAAATGTTCAGAAGGTTTGGTTTTACTATAATACCACACTTGTGTTTTCATTCCTGTGTGTGTATGCATGTACGTATGTATATTGCAATTAAAACTTGGAAACTGCATTGGTCGACTGGCAAATGGTCGACTTGCAGTTTCCAAGTGGGCAGAATGTCGAACCCAAATAGATCGACTACACTATAGAGAATGGGTAGTGTCAGTCGAGCATTTGGGTTTGACTTTGTGCAGGTGGATCGTGGTTCATTGAAGAACAGGGAATTAGCCCATTTCCTTACTGAAATGTGATCTCAGAGTTGGTATATTTAATTTGCAGGGGGTGTGGGGGGTGCACAGGGGTTTAGCCCCCTTGCAAAACAGTACAATTAACACACCATTGACTGTACAGTCTAACAGTACGTTAATGTTCGTAGCAGGAGGTGAGTGATGTCACCTCCTACTATGTCGAATACATCAAACCATGGTTGTTGATGTGTTCATTTTCAAATTGGTTTATATATATATCTATCTATCTATATCTATATATATTTATACATGTGTGTGTGTGTGTGTGTGTGTGTATATATATATACATACATACATATGCACACACATGTATATATATATATATATATATATATATATATATATATATATATATATACAGATATACACACAGGCACAAATATATATATATATATATATATATATATATATATATATATATATATATATATATATATATATACAGACATACCCACACATGCATTATATATATATATATATATATATATATATATATATATATATATATATATATATATACTCAAATTATATTAGGCTTTGTCCATATTTCTTGTGCTAAGAGGTTAAGAGATATAATTTCTTTGCTTTCTTTATCTAGTTTAATTGCAGTTCTAAAAATCTGCCTCCACAATGGTTAGTCAAATTGCTTCAGAACATTGAATGGCTCTGGTGGCTTAAGTTTGTCCAGTTTTAGTAAAGGTTTAATTTCTAGGGCTAAATAGTACTGTTTAGTAAAATAACCATTTTGGGATGTAAAATGACTATTTTTGGTGAAAAATTCTTACTGTGAGTTTAGTGGCATTCTGACAACTCCTTCACATTTTTTTGTCTAAAATGGCATTTTCAGTTTTTTATTTAAAAAGCTCCAACTTCTAGCACCTTGTCACAATACGCATTGTTGATTATCCAGTCGCCTTCATTGGCAATGTAAATAATGCCAGGAAATACCAGTATCTGAAACAAAATGTAAGTAGAGCAAAAAGGTTAACAACTTCATCACTCATCACAAACTCAAAACCAACAGAGAAATCAGCCTCTAAGCATTATGGGATACCTGACTCCTTGAAGTTACAGCACTATATTACATATCCACACCATATACAAATACAGGACAGCATATACTTTTTATTATCACATAGCCCATCAGCTTACATAAACTACAAACTTGAATTATTGTCTGTTATTATCGAGAATGAGTCAGTAACTAGAATTGAACTTATGAAGGTAGAAAAACAGAGTAGAAACTTGGGTGCTAAAAACTTTCAAAACCTTGTTCCTAGATCTTCTTTAATCACGATAAATTCAAAATATTCCCAAAAAAGTTTAAACTATTAAAATAATGTGGTTGTTAAGTAGTTTCATCCACTTCAACTTCGTGGACTTCCTCAGAATGTAACAATAACCAAAAACTTGTTGTAACCTAACAGCTGCCTATTGTTTAAAAGTGCCAAATGAGGCAATGTCATCAAGCGAGAGGTTTCTTAAAAGTGTACCAGCTTTTAGTAACCTAAAGTGACATCTCAACATCTACTTAAAATGAAGTCCTGTTATATAAAACTAAATTACATTTTGATGATTATATAAAAAAGTATATATATTAAAAATCCCATAAAATAAGATTAAATACAATAATTTCATAACCTGTCCACTTATCTCACTAATAAACTTTTTATGAACAATTCTTTTTAGAATTGAGCTTGATCTTAATCCCAGCTGCTTTAAATGTGAATTGTAGCATAATGAACAGAATTTATATATCTATATATCATTTACAAGTGAATAGGTAGTGAAAGAATGATAATTACCTTACAACAGAGTAAACACAAATGAATTTATGATGTGGGTTCCTACTCTGTTTACAAGACACAAATCTTGTAAACTTTACACCATAGTAAAATTAAATCCACTGGGATTAGCAATAACAGCATAATAAAGGAAATTTATATCATGATGCTATGGAAAAGGCAGAGTATAGCTATGAAGTGAAATTATGTAAAGATTACTTTTTTGGCTGGAAATGTCATTGAAAAGCCGTAGGCAAGGAAGCCACATTAGACTTGCTGTAGCTGGACGACAGTTTCAGATCCCAGCTAAAGCCCTGACCAAAGTAGTCCTTACAATCTACCAAGAATGGGAGATCTCCACTGTATTTAACAATTTTATACTATTAAGGTTGTGCCAGCTAAAACATATAATCTGTTACTCCAATGTGGCTATCATGTTTTGGAACCATGCTAATCAGAAGAAAGGTGTGTTTATTTCTAGTGATGCTGTTGTTTAAATATCCTTTTCATGTTTATTGTTATGAGTTGTGCAGCTACTATGCACATCAAAATAAGTGAAATAAGATGGATCAAAGTACATCTACTACTATACATACCCTGGTGATTATGTAGCAATAGCAATAAGCAGTCTGCAACCAATATTGTAAAATACATTAATAGTGATATTTGTAAATGCCTCCAAGCAGAGTTTAACAGAAGCAGCAGGATGGGTTTACATGAAGTTCAGAGCTGGAGTGATTCCACAGTGCCATACAGTAAACATATCAGAGATCACATGCAACGGTACACAAAGCTATGACATCTGACAAAGGTTTAGTCCTGTCATAGTTCAGTGTGAGTATGATATTATGATAAAATATTCCTATCCATTTCAACTGGCATCACAATACTGAAAGCAAAAGTTCAAAATATTATAAAGATGAATCAGGTGGATCAACCTAAAATTTGTAAAATGTAATTAGCATCACTAGTGTGCACTTCCTATGTTCCCACCTGTTATATATTCATGTTCTGAGTCACAGCTACAGGAAAAGGGAATAGCTGATTTACCTTGTACTCTTTTAAAAAAGAAAAAGATGCCTACTAACATCTGCTTTGATGCAACATCTTGCTTTTACTGGCTGCCCTGTGGGAAGTTCTGGTGCAATAAACTTTGCTAAGGGTTTTTTACACTTGAGAAGTAGAACATAAAACATAAATATTTTGTATCTCGCTCAATGAATGTCATTCGGGTTTGACCTTAGTAGTATAACTTTGTTAGTCTGGATATCTTTGTCACAGATTTTCAAAATGCCATTTTTTTTTTAATTTATTTTTTGGTCACCTCAGGGCTCATTATTACTGGCCTGGCCCCACTGTCCCACATCCACACCAAGTCTACCAGCCATTTTCCTAGCCCTGAACTTTTTCTGTTCTTGCAGGGGCTTATAATGGATCTTAAGGACATCTTGGGAGAATGGTCATCTTTACTACTGTATGGTGTTTGTTTGTTTTTTTGTAGTATATGCCATGCCCACTTTACCCATTCCCCACCTCCTCATGCTCATCGATCACATCTGAGGGTAATTCCCTTCTTTTTACCAGTCATCTCCTTAGGCAGCATCACCAAAGAGTGTCCTCCATCTGGACACCATCCCTCCCTCTCTATCAGTTGCCCGAGCTGCTACTCGAACCTGGGTCACCTGGGTTATAGTTAGGTCTTTATCCTTTTATGCCACCTGTGGCTTCAAAATTCCATTTTTGAAAATTACCTCAGAAAGCATGGTAGTGACATTTGGATACTTTGTCAATCAGGTAATTTCACCATCAGGTGCTATATTATACTGTGTTAAAGTATGATTTGCAAGCAGTAATGTGTAATATAGTTATTATATGAAAATAAAGGACAACTGAGGGGTACTTTGAGGAATGCTGAGGGTAGAAGGCCCCTCTACTTCCTGAAGGTCTGTTATTTCCTTTTATGTCTGTCTTACGGGACATTATTGTACTTAAAGCATGGCCTCTTTTTGCTAACTTTTTTATGTATGTGCTTTTAAGGAATTGTTTTTAATGTTTGTCATGCTTTTAAAAGTAGCCCCTTTGTTCTGTCCATTCATTGTGTTTCATCCCATAAAATATTAATTTGATAATCCATCATATTTAGATAATGCAGGAAGATAGGAATATAGGAACAATATTAGGCAAGCAATCACAAGAACCATAAGATGCATTGCCATATACTTCTTTAAGAAGACACTTAAAAGTTTTTACCATCTTTTTTAATTGCTTAAGAGTGCTCACCTCCAAAATCAAGCAGGGTCATACATGATAACATTGGTGTAAATGTATGTGTACCTACCCAGTCATCAAAATTAGTCGTAAAGGTAGCCAAAGTACTAGTTTGCTTGAGCTGTAGTGGTAATGTATTCCATAGGCTGGGAATACATTGAATTAGGAACCTAACCATCTAACAAGACTTGTTTATTTGTTGGTGTAGATGTAGGTCCCTGGGGCAAGTTTTGTAGAGGCATTGGTTTGTAAAGAAATAAGACGTCAAACATGACTGGGTTTTCATGGCTTGAAATGTGAGACACAGGCCACCTCAACATAACTGGTCAGCTACTGACCATAAGGAGAGACATACAAATCTGTCAGCACACAGGAACATTATGGAGTGGTTGTATAAGAAGTGACCACTTTACGTTGATGCTGCCTCCCTCCCTCTTTTCTTAGAATGAAGTAATTAGTGCTCAAAAATAACTGGTAAAAAATAACACTAGTGAGAGTCTACATTCCTAAAGAAAACGTATTGTGACGGCATCAGACAGTACCTAGCATACAATGAGGTAGTTTGGCAGGGTGGACTATTTGACTACGTTTAAAGGACCACTACGGGCAAATGATGAAAAAACACATACTTTTTTATCTTGCAAGGAATTACTGCACCTCCCAAAGCTGCCTGTATCAAACTACGTATGTATTCCTAATTTTATTATTTTTTTTATCCTTCTCTACCTTCATGGGGGAGCATCCTGATTCCTTTGGAAAGCTAAATCTGTCCCATAATGCACTATAAGAGCACAAATTCTGACAACAAATAGCCCTACCATTTGTTATCAGACTAGACTTCCATTCTCTTTGATGGAACACCTGAAAAAACTGCCAAGTTTGAGAGTCTGCAACTCATGTGTCATTGACTGGTATACAGTGAGTTTTACAAATGTTCCTACTGATGTACTACGCATTCTCTGAAAGAAGCTTGCAAAAGTGTCAACAAATTACTGAAATAAAAAAAGGCTTTTTACCATATCTTTCAAGTGTACCTCATTACGAGGAACGTACCTCATTTGGGGTCTTAAAAAGTTCATGTTCCTCGAAGTTCCTCAAAGTTCCACATTGAAAGAGTCTGTGATACATTCAGTGTTAGGAATTTTTTTAAGTGAAATCCATGGTAAATAGAAATTAATCATATTCATTCATTAAATGATCTTCTTTATAAGTAAAACTAGCATATTTTAACCATCCTATGACCTTCCTAGTTGACGTTGTTAGTAAGCCATTAGTATGTGTTCCACATTTTGTCCATTTGTTCCACATTATGAAGGTGAGTGTTCTTCATTTTGGAGATGGAAGGTTGAGAGCTATGCTTTTTACAAGGGGCAGTTTTGCAAGTTTCAGCTCCTGGTCAACTCCTCCCATCTCTCCTCCTTCAATGAGTTAGAGTCTCACATTTCCACCTTGGCTAGATTCAACTAATTAGTCAACTTTGCATGAAAATAGAAGTCAAACTAATCACAGCCTGTTGTGCCCACTAAAACTGTTGACTCATTTGTATCTTCACATCTGAATAGCATTTCCCAGAAATTATTTCTAAAAAAAAAAAAAACATAGATTAATATAGCAATAACCCACGCCTGGGTGTGGGTAATGCTAAATTTACCCACGGTTGGCGTGGTTTGGTCCCGAGGGCGAAGCTATTGCTATTGCTATTATACCATGACATTATTTAAGAAAATAAACTATTACTTTTCTTAAATAATGGCATAGTATAATGCCTGTTTACTGCCCTTCCGCAGATGTCTGGCATCCGCGGCAGTTCTGATGTACTGCGCGCCTGCGCAGTACATCAGAGCTGTGGGCAAAAGCAACGGAGAAAGCAAGATCTCTGTTGCTTTTTTTTAGTGTCTCACTATGTTAAATGAGTTTAACATAGCGAGACAGTTTTAAAATAAGCAACGGACATCTCCGTTATGGTGGCAGGTATACTTGGATTCCAATACTAGCCCTGGGATTAATGATTATTTAACTATAACCCCATTACTTAAATTAAGGGCTAATAAATTATAGTGCTGTTCACGAAGTTGGGCACTAGGGGGCAGTGTACCAATATGAAATTTACTTTAATGTTCTATCACAAAATACATGAAAACAACAATCTGAGGATTTTATAATATGCAATGTTTATATTTAATTATTATGTGTAATTACATTTATATATAAAAAGTTTTTAATAGTATTTATATTATCATTTAAAGTTGCATTTTTAAATACATATTTTTTAACATATTTTTAAACATACAAAGAGTTTTTACTTAGTGGAATAAAGTATATTTAATGAGGGAAATTAATATTAATGAATGTAGGAACTTGATTGGTGTGTTTGAATTAATTGATATGGGTTGTAGAACCAGTGAAATGTGTTTAATTAAATTGTTTAGTATTTAAACAAGTGTATCATGAAGGTAGAGTGTCTGATGAAGTCATACTGACGAAAACGCAGCATTTGGTGGATTTAGAAGAGCGTTCATGTTGCATTTTGTACGGCTCTATCATTTGAGCACTTTATTTTGTGGATTTTGGTGTTAATAAATTCCTCCGTTTACTACCAGCGAGCCTGAGCACTTTTTTCGGATTTATTGGTTGGTCAGCAAGTGCTAGTATCTGTTGTTTGCTTCGTAACATAGCGAGACACTAAAAAAAAGCAACGGAGATCTTGCTTTCTCAGCGTTGAACTTCGCTATATAAAATGGGTTTAACATAGCGAGACAGCTTTAAAATAAGCAACGGATCTCCGCTTATTTTAGCTGTCTCGCTATGTTAAAACCATTTAACATAGCGAGACAGCGTTTAAACGAAGTTATACTAATGGAAAAGTCCGGCGACCGGACCTTTTTCCATTAGTATAACTCGATTTACAACGGGCACGCTGGCCAATCAGCGTGCACGTTTTGGGGGGGTCATGGTATAATAAAGGGTTTAGGCCAATCTATTCATTTCTTAAAATGTGCACAGCAAAATATTCTATTGGAATTGCATTCTGGCTGCTCATGTGGTTATCCTTGGATAGTTACTATGTTATACCATAACCTGAACTATGGTATTCAATGCCAGTCTTTACATAACAATGAAACAGTTCTCAGTTTCCAACAATGACCTCCCAAGTTTCTGATATGACCCAGAATTTCTGTTACTATTGTTTTATGTGGTTTGTTTTAGTAGTATATTTGTAGCATGTCTCACATCCTCTCAGCAACAGACTAATGGAGAAAGCTGAGAAAGCTTCCAAATCAAATACTTTTGAAAACAGAAATGCAACCGATTTAGTAAGCTTACAAAATAAGACTACATGAATAAGCATTCATTTTCTGAAGAAAGTTTTTAATTGCAATGAATGTTCTTCTTTATTCCTGCGAATCCAACACCTTTTTCAAAAAGAATTAAGGATTGTAGTATGTCAGAGCAAAAGTATAAATTAAAATTAGAGACACTTGTGGTGTATGCTGATAAGAGAGCCAACACTCCTGTTCACCTGTTCTCCATTGCAACTACCTCAAATCACATAGACATGTACATACTTCGTGACACACATGTACTGACACAGTACCAGCAGCTGCAGCAGTGATATCATATTCCAAACAGGGCACTCAATGTACTAACACAGAACAATATATATGTCTTAATCAAACAATGACAAAATCGCTATGGACCACACTGAGCACAGTTTTACTCTTAATCTTTCCATTTCACAACATTCATACTGCACTTACAAAGGCAAGCTTACACTTCCCACAAACACACAACCACCCACATCCACACAACATACTAGTCAACTTTGTGGCTTTTCCCACCTCTCTGCAAAACACTGATGTATTGGCTTTGTCAAACGAAAATGATTGATGGATGTCAGCTCAGGACTCCCATGCCTACCTACTGGAGCAAGTCCACTGCACTTCCACGTGTCCCTCTCAGCAGGGCAGCAAAGAGGTGTCAGTCCATATTTGCTCGATAGTTCTTTTACACACACACACACACACACACACACACGCACACACACACACACACACACACATTGTGGGCACTTGTCAGTCCACAACTGCAAATCCTGCTGTTCATTATAGTTTGACTAGCAGTCGCACACATACACACACACACACACAGCCACAAAGGCGCACACACACACACCCGCACACACACGCCCACACACACACACACACACACACACACACACACACACACACACACAGACACACACACACACACACACACACACACACACACACACACACACACGCATTTACATGTACACACACGCACACACACACAAACATAAACACACACACACACACACACACACACACACACACACACACACACACACATGCATGCATGCATATTATACGTGTTGGTGAACAGTGGGGCTTTGACTTCCTCTCCAAAAAACAGTGCTGCAATGGCTAAGAGGTGTAAAAACTATTGCTACTTGTCATCTTGGGACACCTCACAGATGTCCCAGGAAGCCCACTGCTTTGACATCACTATCCCCCAAGTAAAGCTTTAAGCTAGTGTCAGTCCAGCTTTGCTCTACAGTTTTGTTACTCAGTCCAACTTTGCTCTACAGTTTTGTTACTCTATATATGTAATAATCACACACACACAAACATATATGAATGTGGAGGCTTATAGTTTGTCATGTAAGGAGAGATATTTTTAGATATGCATACCCATTTTTGGGCATGGCATACATACAATATAGAAACCACATAAAAAGTAATTGCAAAACATAAAACATAAATATAAGACTCTATGCTGTGACATGTCCCTATTTCAACCTTCCTGATGTCAGAGTATGTACAGTGTCATTGACAACTTATTCTTTGTGGGGTGCAGAAGCCTCCTGTGCCATAATGTATTCTTGTGCTATAATGTACTAGAGTTTCCATTTTATGTTGCTTAGGGTTTCCATTTTATGTTGCTTAGGCTTACTTGGCAATGTGATTTCCAATGATGCCCTAACAATACTTGTGAAATTACAAGACAATCAAAGTCAGAGAACAGACACTCTGAAAACATATATTAATTACTTGTTAATTCACTAATAGTTTACATTCTGTAAATACATTCTTGTTTTTTGAACCATTGTGCTCTTTTGCCACATTCCTATAACAGTTCACCGTTAAAAAACACATAGCTGTTATCCAGGACGATGTTTAACATTTCAGTTGTTAAATTAATAAAATTACTACTTAACCTGGTTTCATGCTTAAGAAAATCGGTGAACCACTCAACACCTATGGTGTGGGGAATGCTGGGGAATAAATCCTTGATGTCCACGGTTATCATTAGTGAAGAAGTGTGACATTTTTCTTTTGGAAAGTGTCTGAGAAACTCCCAGGAATCCTTAACCACATGAGTCATTGCCAAGGTGTATTGTTTGGTAATGAAGTCAATAAATTTGGCTATGGGTTCCGTTACCCCACCCGCACCAGGGGTTTAGTATATACACCTTTATTAGGGAACAAGAACATTACTATCCCCAACCCAAGGGTTCCAAGTACGCACGCACTGGAAAATGCTGGTAATTTTATTTACACTTTCTCAGAGAATTCAAAAGAAATAGAAAATACTATTTCTAAGTTTTGGTTTGTTTTAGAAACCAATGAAGAGTTCAAGCATTTAATCCCCAAAAAAACAGCTTTTGTCAGAAAAAGAGGACGCAACCTAAAAGAGTTATTTGAGAAAAGAAACAACACAGTCCATATGACAACACAACAAAAGAATGGTACTTTTAAATGTGGTGCTTGTAAACAGTGCCCTTTTATGATTAACAACAATCACATATATTTGAAAGCACGCAAAACCAATTTGAAACCCCATGGGCATTTTACTTGCAACACAAAAGGTGTGGTCTACATGGGTTACTGTCTCACCTGTGGCGCGTTCTATATAGGAAAAACCGAAAGAGAGCTTAGAAAGAGAATATACGAACACACTTATGATATAGGCAAAATGAAGGAAAGTAATGCATTTTTTAAGCACTCCCTTACATGCCCTAATTTCAAGCTTGCTTTTATGGTACTTGAACAGGTACATCCCAATAAATAGAGGAGGAGACTGGGAATCCACCTTGGAATTTAGGGAGTTAATCTGGCAGCTCAGGCTTGATGCCGGAAAAACACCGGGTCTGAATGGTATGTTGAGTATAGGCCCAGTTCTCAAGCTTAGAAGAGCTAGATTGTAGTTACACAAAACTCCCCCTTATAGTTAGAAATTTCATACTCAGGTTTTAGTTTCATTTTTATATTCATTTTCATTGTTGTTGTTCTCTATTTTACTTTCGGATAGAACATGTCTTGACGCCAACTTACCTCCTATGGAACATTCCTCAATCAAATGATTTTAAAGTTCTTTTAAAACATTTTTTAAAATTGTCTTTTGACAAATATTTTAAATATGGGACAGTTTGTGGTGTGCACATAGCAACTGTTGCCCTTTATAATTGTGATTACATTATGTTTAGAGTTGCAGAATTTTCAATACATACAATGGACACAAGCAAAAGCTTTTTACCTTTATTAGGTGTTAGCAATTCACTTACTAATAGTCAAACGAGCATGTGATCAATTAGTAAAACCTATTTAAAAGGTTTCTTCCCTATTTGCATTCACTTTGACTTGATAAAGCCTGAATGGTCCAGGGAAGCGCTTGTCCTGATTTTGTTTTTTACCTTTGTAAAAGAAGCTGCTTTGAGAATAAAGACTGGTTTTATACGCTCATCATTGGAACTACTTG